>NC_079457.1:36729210-36996710 GCF_903798145.1 Danio aesculapii
GTTTTGTTTTGTTTTGTTCTTGTCTTGATTTGTGGTTTTGTTTTGTTTTGTTTTGTTCTTGATTTGTATTTGTCTTGATTTTTTTTGTTGAATTTGAGTGTCTGTTTTTATTTTATTTTAATGTCTGTTAAATAATAAAGTAGTGTAGTTTTATCAATTTTAGTTCCATAATAAATTTTATGAATAGTTTGGTTTTGCTTTTGGTTTTACTGTTTATTTTTACTTTATTTTTAACATTTTATGAATTTCCCTTTATGTTTATCTTATTGTTTATTGTTATTATACTTGAATGTGTTATTTTCTTTCTAAATAGCTAAAATAAGATAATGTCAGTATCATTTTCATGTAGGTGTTGATAATGCTTCCGAGAAGCTAAAAAAATCTGGTCAGAAAAAGGGATTGTATTTACACATTTTCCCTGAGGGGTAAGACAGAAGGTGGACTCGTTTATTTATTTATTTTCTGCTTCACTTGTTACACTTTGTTCATCTGAAGTAGCTGACTACACATTTAGCAATTTCATCCATAGCTGCACGCAGGAAAGACGTGGACATAAAGAAGAGACTTGTCAATAAATGCAATTATGCAGCCACTGCCATCTAGATAATCGTATTTGGACGCCTCTAATCCTCTCGCTCTGCCCTCAGTCTGTCTTCCTGACCACTTTTCTCCTCATGTACTTAGACTGCTTGATGTCGTATATCACTTGTGAGCTGAATATTTTTATACAAGCTTTCCCAGTTCAACTGCTCAGTTTATGCAATCATTGATATTTAATTGGTATTTAATTTAATTGGTATTCACATTTAAAATGTAACCTCATTTATTTATTACAATGTTTTATCACTGAATGCCAAGACATTCATTCATTCATTCATTTATTTATTCATTTTCCTTCAGCTTAGACTCTATTTTAGAGGTCACCACAGCAGAATGAGCCGCTAACTATTCCAGCATATGTTTTACGCAGCATATGCCCTTCCAACCACAAACCAGTATTGGGAAAAATGAATACACTCTCATTCACTCACACACTCATACACTACGGCCCATTTAGTTTATTCAATTCACCTAAAGCGCATGTCTTTGGACTGTGGGGGAAACTGGAGCACCTGGATGAAACGTAAACACAGGGAGAACATGCCGGGACTCGAACCAGTGACCTTCTTTTTGTGAGGTGACAGTGCTAACCACTGAGGCAATGTCACCTATAATTTATTACAAAGTGAAAAGAATTATATTGAGGAGCCATTAACAAAAAATCATATTTTTGCCAAAAATGAAATGTAAAAAAATGTATATATTTTATTTGTTCAGATTCTTGACAATTTCCCTGCCCTTTCACTGCCTAATATAGCATTTGTATTGCACAAATAGTTTCACAATTAATTAGTACTTTAATGACTTAATTAATTAATTGATTGATTAATTAATACTTAAAGGGCCATGATGAGCGTGGAGCACTGTGAGCAGAGGGAGGAGTGGGTGTGGCCGAAGCAAACAAATGTCAGTTGGCTCACAAAATCAGACAAAAAAATCTGACACAAAACAAGAGGAGACGCATGATTTTATAGTTTATTTCAGAAGTCAGAATTATTAGCCTCCTTTAAATTTTTTTTTCTTTTTAAATTTTTTTCCAAATGATGTTTAACAGAGCGAGGAAATTTCCAATGCCGGTGCATTGTGGAATGGGTGGTGGTCGAAGCTTAGAACTAAGACAACCTGATCTTCGGGCACAGATACTGGCACTAAGTTAAACGGGAATGAATACGAATTCTTACGAGATATAAAAATGTGCGATTTTAAAAAGGAGGCATGGCACCCCATCCCTAAACCAAACTGTCATTGGGGGATAAGCAAATCATACTAAATTATATGAATGAGATCGTATGACTTCATAAAAATAAGCCTCTGTTGAAATAGTTTTTACCCTTAACCCACCCCTGCCCCTAAATTCACCCAGAAACCTGTGGCAAGATTTGATTGTCAAAAGACCTCATTATTCCTTATTACAAATATTTAAACCACATAAACTTGTACACAGACACACCAAACAGGTTTTCCTAGATGTAATGATTTTTATAATGTACCGATTATATACAGTTGAAGTTAGAATTATTAGCCTCCCTTTGTATTTTTTATTCTTTTTTTAATATTTCCCAAATTTTCACAGTATGTCTGATATTTTTTCTTCTGGAGAAGTTTTATTTGATTTATTTTGGCTAGAATAAAAGCAGTTTAATAAAAAAAAAAAAAAAAACATTTAAAGGTCAAAATTAGTAGCCCCTTTAAGCTATATTTTCTGCAGAACAAACCATCATTATACAATGACTTGCCTAATTATCCTAACCTGCCTAGTTAACCTAATTAGCCTAGTTAAGCTTTAAATGTCACTTTAAGCTGTATAGAAGTGTCTTGAAAAATATCTAGTCAAATATTATTTACTGTCATCATGAGAAAGATAAAATAAATCAGTTATTAGAAATGAGTTATTAAAACTATTATGTTTACAAATGTGTATGGCGCAGCTGGGGGCCCGCCCTGGAGCCAGGCCTGGGGTTGGGGCTCGCATGCGAGCGCCTGGTGGCCGTGTTTTTTCCCAAGGAACCCGGCCTGACTTAGCCCGAAGAAGCGACGTGTGACCATCCTCCTGCGGGCCCACCAACTACAGGGGGAGTCGTAAGGGGCCGGTGCATTGTGGAATGGGTGGTGGTTGAAGGTTAGGACCAAGACAACCTGATCGTCGGGCACAGAAACTGGCACTCAGTTAAACAGAAATTGGGAAAAAAAATAAACAGGGGGGCTAAAAATTCAGGAGGGCAAATAATTCTGACTTCAACTGTATACTCTGTCCTCATAAACCAAGCCTCATAGAAGAAATTTAGCAGTTTTACAATTTCAAAATACTTTGTTCTGTGTGCTTTATGAGACATTTCCTTATGAGGACCAAACAAATGTCAAAATTTACTGGTAAAAATAAAAGGTACACACACACACAGAGAGAGCGCGGGCGAGTGAGAGAGAGAGAGAGAGAGAGAGAGCTGTCAGAAGTGTAACTGTAGCTCTGTCACCCTGTGCTTGTCGTGGCCGTATGGCAACTATTTTCTGCATGGCCTCTAACAGTTGAGCCTGTCACATTTCATTGCCGCCACTATGCTGATCCTTCTGAACACACATACACACACTCACACACAAACAATCCTGCTTTCCTTTACTCGCTTTTTCTGGTCAACCTGCCATTGCTGCTACTGTTTGCAGTCTGAGATCAGTACAGGCTCTTCAGTCTTACATCACTGAACACTTTTCTTTACTGTCTTTCACCTTTCTCTTTCTCCGTTGCTCAGCTGATACACTGCAAAAAACGTCCTTGTAACGCTTGTTAAATGGTGCAATTAAAATTGAGAAGTTTGGACGCAGCTCATCATTTGCTATTGTTGCAATTTTACACAATTTAAAAATACTACTACTAATAATTATACTAAATTTACTACTAATAATACAAATACCAGTGGCACAGTGGCTCAATGGTTTGCACTGTCACCTCACTGAAAGAAGGTCGCTGGTTCAAGTCCCGGCTGGGTCAGTTGGCATTTCTGTATGGAGTTTGCATGTTCTCCCCGTGTTCTCCCATGTGGATCCAAAGACATGTACTATAGATGAATTGAGTAAGCTAAATTGGCTCTAGTGAATGTTTGTAAATGTGAGAGTGTATGGGTATTTCCCAGTACTGGGTTGCATCTGGAAGGGCATCCACTGCGTAAAACATATGCTGGACAAGTTGGCGGTTCATTCTGCTGTGGTGATCCCTGATAAAGGGACTAAACTGAAGGAAAATGAGTGAATGAATGAATACAAATGCCCATCCACATAAAATGCTTCTACTAATCAAAGTGTATGTGTAATCATTTTTAAAGTCTTTCTGTTTAAATCTAATCAGTTATTAGTTTTTTTTTTTTTTTTTTTTTTTTTACAAATGAAGAATATTATTTTGTATCAGGCATCTGAACTTCTCAAATATAATTTTGATCCAATTGCATTAAATATTTGTAAAAAAAAAAATCAGCTTTACCAAAGTGCTCTAATTCACTGGGTGAATAAGGAATGTATACATCAAAAAGGTTAACCCAGACCTATTGAAAATGTCTCAGCCTACAAGTTAGTGAAATGTAAATACTGTATGTTGCTTCAGGTACATTTCATTGCACATTTCAGATAAATCCACAGGTGCAAGCTACCTTTTTGTGAATCAGAAATACATTTTAAGTCTATTAAGACTTAAGTCTTATTAGCCCCCTTTTGCTTTTTTATTTTTTTTTATATTTCCCAAATTATGTTAAACAGACCAAGGAAATTTTCACAGTATGTCTGATAATATTTTTTCTTCTGAAGAAAGTCTTTATTGTTTTAATTCAGCTAGAATAAAAGCAGTTTTCAATTTTTTAAAAACCATTTTAAGGTCAAAATGATAAGCCCCTTTAAGCTAATTTTTTTGGAATATTCTACAGAACAAACCATCATTATACAATAACTTGCCTAATTATCCTAACCCTTTCAAGTGTCATGAAAAATATCTGGTAAAATATTATTTACAAAGATAAAATGAATCAGTAATTAGAAATGAGTTATTAAAACTATTATGTTTAGAAATGTGTTAAAAAAGTCTTCTCTCCCTTAAACAGAAATTGGGGAAAAAAATAAACAGTGGGGCTAATAATTCTGACTTACTGTACATTGTCTGTTTTGTTATACATGTCAGTACACAGTGTTGGGCAAGCTACTTGAAAAATGTAGTGAAGTAAGCAATTAGATACTCTACTTAAAATGTAGCTTAACTACACTAAAGGTACCACCTGGGAAATGTAGCAGGCTAAGCTAATAGCTACATGGCAAAAGTAGCTTAGCTATGTCTAAGCTATTTTTGCAATTTTTATTTTTAAATCGAAGCAACTTAAATCCAAGTCAATCATATCTTAGTGATCAATAAAACTGTCAATGAAACATATGAGGCAGAATTCAGTTCAATTATTTACTGTAAATAATATGCTGTACTAAACAAACAAATTATAGTATATAACATAAAACAAAAAATCCAATAAAACCAGGTGTTACACATTTAAAAATTTATAGTAATTTATAGCAAAGAGAAATATTTTGACACAAGCATTATGCATATTGTATATATATTTACAACTCTTCATTAGTAAATTACACTACATAATAGAGTAATTTATAGTAGTACTTACTAAAAATTACTAAAGTATTTTTGAGCACAGCATCAGAAATTAAGTTATTGCATCTTAACATGTACTTCTTGAGGTATGGTCATGAAAAATCCTGCTTTAGAAATAACTCCTCTCCCACAGTCATCTTTCCATCAAGCAAGTTTCTCGTGTTAGCCAAGTCTCGTATTAGTGGCAGTAACGCACCAAAAAGTTTGTTGTCAACCACCGTAAAAACAGGAAGAAGAAATCATCATGCTCGCCATGATGTGAATTTACTTTCATCGCCTAGACACCGGCCTCAAAGATCTGTGAATGTCGGTGCCGTCACTAATTGATCCGTGATTGGTAAATGTAGCTTTGTGGACGCTACTGCACTTCTTGACTAATAAAATAGCTTTGCTACTGAAAAGCTATTTGATTTAGAAAGAAGCGACGATACCGCTACGCTACTGAGAAATGTAGTTAAGCTAGTAGCATCACTACTTTTAGCGACGCTACTGCCCAACACTGTCAGTACATGTCCTTTTTGTATATGGGCTTATCGTACAGATCACCCAGCCAACTACTGACCCTTAACCCTAACCCTTTCCTAAGCCCAACCAATAGTGTTTACAAAATCAAATGTACGAGAACAGCATCACAGTCACACAGTTTTACCTGGTTTTTAAATTTCTTTTTATCTCTCCTGTGGAACCATTGGACTTGAACCCAAGCAGTCTGCATCACAAGTACAACACTGTACAAAGTGAGCTGTTAAGCAAATCAGAAAAGTTGTCTAAATGGATATAAGTGAGGCAAGCATATGAAATCACTGACACTAAATTGTTTTGTTTTATGTTTTTATTTTGGAGTTGTGCAAAGAACTGCATACAAATAAACTTTTATTTGTGAATAAAGTGTTCCTGTAAATATCATTATTGTGAATGGGAACAAAAGCTGTTGCTGTCATCTTGCCTCGTAGTGTTCGTTTTATCTAGAAACTGCAGTCAATCCAACATAATCTGATACTAATGAACTTAATTGATTTAGTGGCTAGTTTATATTAATTTCTATGATCTCATTCATACATTTTAGTACAATTTCCTCCAATAACAGTTGGTTTTAGGCTTGGGGTTTGGGTTTGCCTTCTTTTAAAAATCATATGTTTTCATACAAATTTAATTATACGAATTAGGGCCTTTTGCGACAAAACATAAAATAGTTATGTTTCCTCATAAGATCGGGCTAGTAAAACATATGCTTTTGTATTTTCACAACAGTGTAGGCTGAAGCATGCAGTTTCAATGAGCCTGTGTTGCAAACAGTAGTTTAAACACTTCAGTTAGGGTTTCCCAACACAGCCAAAAACATTAAACCTTCCTCACAGTGACATCTATAGTGTTTGGAGGAAAGTAGCACATAAAATACACACTTCATTCTTAATGAACCAATTTCATCAATAAAAATCACCATTTGTTTTTTTAAGGGCCTCTGGACACAGTCTCAGATCGAGTTCTGTTTTCACAAGAGCAACTGTTTACTATTAATTCTTTTATTCCACACCATTAAACACATTCCTCTTCAGAGTGAGACATTAATACTCTATAATATTACACGTTTAATTACAGTTAATCCCTTTTTACTTGACTGGGAAGGAAAAAGATTCCAATTCATTACGCAGGATTAGACGTGTCTGAGATGTGAGGGTTTCACTAAAGCGTGGTCAGTGTATGTGTGTGCGTGTGTTTTAGGAGAAAGATTTAAAGTCATTATGTGATTCCACTGAGTTTAAACTAGCAATGTCCTCCTTTTCATATTTCACGCTCATTGGTCTGTCTTTGATTGACTTTTAGTCCTATGTGAAACAGCACTGACAGCATTAAATTCCCACTTGAATGCCAGAGCCTGTAACATAGGATAATCTAACTGTATTGAAAGTGTTCGATACTGGCTCATTGTAAAAACGTACCACCGTATACATTCCTGGAGAGTACAAATTATGTAGCTACGAGCTACGAATGTCTGCATTTTGTCTTTGGCTAAGGGGAAGTATGAAGTCGCCGATGGCTTCTGTTTCTTTTCCAGCTGACCGCTTACCTCCATGTGGACAGCTTTTCCGTTGTTACCAGTTTGCCTAGTGGCTCGCCGTGTATGTTGGCAGAGTTCAGATGCAGAGAGGAGTTGACCGTGACAACAGGGTTTGAGTCCAGTAAAGAATGGTTCCAGAAAGCAGGTAATACAACACGAAAAAAACTAAATAAACAATTAAACAGGTTGAAAACATGCTAAGGTCTGAAAATTTGATAAAAACCAGGCAGCCATGAGGGCTATTCTTTTTCTGGATTGCTTTTGAAAACATTGTCGGTTGAGTTTAGGAAAGGGACCGATCTGGTCTATCGATGCTTTTAAAAACACTGTGAATTGGGGTGTAGGAAAGGTGGTGGGTGGGGGGATTGGTCGGTCAGTTGGTTGGTCAGTCAGTCAGTCAGTCAGTCAATCAACAGCAGTCTCTAGTAGATTTACGCAAGAACAGCAGGTGTGAATGGCACTTGCGAGAGAAATTTGAGATCTGAAAAAGCATACACAGTGGTCTCTGGTGCAAAAAAGATTAAAAATAAAACCTCTTGGGATATATTTCGCACTGTCCAGGAATGTATTCAGGGGTACGTATCAATAATGAACCTGGGTTGAAAGTGTTTTTTAAGATTTATATTAGTGTGTTGGTGAAAAATGATACTCAAAAATGTATTTATGTGAGAATCTATGTATATGGGATTCATATACATTTACTGCATGTGTGCATGTTGTTGATCTATGTAAACAAAACAAAAATAAAGTAATGGGACAAGATAAATAGGCCTACAATAAGTTTGGATAAATGAATCAACACAAAAAATGCAATTAAAAACTTTATAAAAAAGTGTAGGGATTTTTAAAAAGTACAAATGTTTAAGATGCAATGCAATGTTTGCCATTTTGCTATGTTTACATTGTGACTGGGTGCAATATTGGTTTGGATTCAGACTCAAATTCACATACTAAAACATTTCTATTGCATTTGTAGTTTAATAAGCAATCTAATATTTCCTACTATTTAAACCAGTCCTAGTCATCTCTTCCTATTCTTGTTATTTCCTCTGATTCCTGAGCTGTTGATAGTAAAAGGACTGTGAATATTGACTGGTAGCTTATAAACCCCAGGCGACCATAAACCATAGTAAGAAACTTACATTCTCAGTTACTGTAGTACAGCTTAGTTGGATGTAAAGCATCTGCTATATGACAGGTAACCTTTCTCTCAATGTTGTAACAATACTGTAGGATAGAGACAGTAAGAGACAGTAAAGAAATTCACACAATATTCCAAACGTATAAAACTTTTTTGTGTTGAATAAACAAATAATTAAGACGCCTTCAACATTTCTTACATTATAAAAGTTTATCCCAATTAGTTTATAAAATGGTAATAACATATGAAAAATTCACATTTTAACTTTGTCAGAACAGATTAATCTTTATAAGGTCAGATAACTATGATAAAAAAGTATGGATTACAATCAACTAGTCTGACAATAGTTACACAACTATCAATATTTGTTGTCCACCCTTAGCCTCAATGGCAGATTATAGAATCAACCAGATACATGCAAACCTGAACTTCAATATCTTCCCAGACTAAGTGAGCAAATGTTGGTTTTTAGTCCACTGTATGAAGAAATTGAGGCTATAATATGTCACAGTTTACTTTATTTTGCTTTTCTTACTTACATCCATACATTGAGTTCTACTGTCCTGCACCCACACTGTAAAAGAAATACATGAAGTCACAACAACGTATATATTTTTGTTACTCTAACTTAATTTATAAAACCAATCACGTTTCAACTTATTTTTTTAATAAGACATTTTAACTTGATGTTTTAAAGGGCACCTGTTTTACCCACTTTTTCCCGTTTTTTGTGTCTCCAGAATGTGTCTGTAAAATGTCAGCTCAAAACACCCATCGGATTATTTATTATACCTTTTAGAATAATAACATTTTCTGCTCTGAACACATTGCAGCTGTTTTTGTGGCCTGTGCCTTTAATGCTAGTTTTCCCCACCCACCATTCCCACATGCCTGTCAGAGTGTGCCTCAATCTCCACCTCGGCTGCATCAGATAAACAGCACAGTGACAGACATGAAGGAAGCAGATCTCATGTAATGTTTGTGATAAATACTACAGTGAGAACTTTCCCAATGATTATTTGGAGTGGAGTTAATTCAAGCCTTTCTGCGATGAGTCACACACAATGCCATTACAAAGTTCACGCACACACACACAGCGGACTTACAGTACACACACAAAGCACGCATTTAACTTTGCACTGTTTTTGCTCGGCAAATGTGACAGGATACACATTAATATCTACTGCTGTATGGATATCTGTTATGTTAATGTACACAATAAACCTAATTTAACATCCACAAACTGGGATTGAAGCGTCTTCTTTTGTAATTGTACTGACACGCGGCTGCAGTGATACGTAAAGATGATAAAATCATTGTAATTCATTAAAAACATGCACTGTTTTAAAACATTTTAAACTTGTAAAACTCAATCTTGATTACATTTGATGATGATTGATGATCACAGAGAGCTGAACAGATCTTTTAATCTCAGTTGCTTTGTGCATATCCTGTCTTATTGATGTGATTATATGCCTTATACGAAGACGGCTAAACTGCACTCCTACTTCACGTTGCTGTGGGCCTCAAAATAGGAGGTATTTGGATTCTGTTTTAACATCAGGAAATAAAAAAAAGAGACTTATTGAGCTCTATTTTAATGATCTAGGCACAAAGTCTGAAGCATAGGGCGCAAAAGCATTAAGGGCGTATCCCAATTCACTTTTGCTATTTTAAGGATGGAAAAATATGCTCTGCTCCGCCTACAATCTGCCTTTACTTTCACTTTCTCTCTTTCTTGGATAAGGAAACGTGTTGTATGCACAGACATCCTTTAGCCTACATAATTAATTTTGTTTGTTAAGCACAAAGATTTGTTTAAAAACTATTTCTAAATTCAGTTCTAATTTCCAGCAAACGAATAAATGAACAATGATACCAAAATGTGGTCAAAAAACGATACGGTTACTAAAGTAACCCTTCGTTCCCCGAGGGGGGGAACGGAAATGCTATGTGGAAACTTCCACTATGGGGATTTCGTCAGAATCCAATCATCTGAAAGAGTATAAAAACGGGCCAATGAAATGCCAATGAGTTGGCAGCGTCAGCGTGCACAGCTGGCGTCAATGACAATCAGTCATGCTATAAAGATGCAGCCAGTGCCATGCTCGACATCCTTTTCTAGCTGAAGAGACTTTCACGCTCAACAGCTAAGGGACAATCGTTGTGGCGAAGGAACATAGCATTTCCGTTCCCCCCCTCGGGGAACGAAGGGTTACTTTAGTAACCATAGCGTTCCCCTTCGGATGGGGAACTCCAATGCTATGTGGAAACTTCCACTATGGGGTAATCTATGGAAAACGCCACAACGAAAGAACCTTACTGCATCCCTGGCGAAGGGTGTGCCACGCAGTAGAGCGAGCGCACCTACAACGCCCCGAGACACAGTCTTCCAACGTGTCCCCTGGCCCTCACTTACCTGTTCAGAAACAGTTATATTTTTCGGGGAGTCGCAATAACCCAGTAAAATAGGTTTTTATACGACAGTACGTTGGGAAAGCGTTCAGTCCCGATAGGGAGGATGCTGCGGAGCTCACCTGTTACCCAGAGGGGAGACCTGGTGACGACCTATGGACTAGCCCAGAGATGGGGAGTCCTTGCATAAGGATGGTTAGCGGGGAGGGAAGACACGAGCCTGCCCTAGAAGGGGGGACTATACCGTGGCTGAGTGAACGTATGGGATCGCCAGCGGGGATCACACATAGCAGGCACCTATACCCAGAACGCGGGCTGACCAGCGGGCATGCCGACAACGTAACGGGCCAACACCTGACTCCTCCGCTGAGTCAGGTGCTGGGGGCCTCGGAGGAACTCTGCAGGGTTCGCCAAAGAATGGGGAACTAAACTGACAGAGCTGAAAAAGCGCACGTATCTCCGGGTTAGGGAGAGTGGCGCAGCAAGCGTGTTTCGACACCTCAACCGAATTGTTTCCTCAATCACCAAGGGTTGCCTAATACCCTTGAGGAAACCGGCTCCACTCGCAGATTGTAACCTTGCAAATGTATTGGGTGTCACCCAACCCGTAGCTCTACAAATGTCTGTCAGAGAGGCGCCGCGTGCTAACGCCCAGGAGGATGCGATGCTCCGTAGTGGAGTGCGCTCTCACCCCCGGGGGACACGGCTCACCCTGGCCCAAAGGCGAGGGAGATGGCATCCTCTATCCAGTGGGCCAACCTCTGTTTAGATACGGCACTTCCCATCTGCCGACCACTGTAATGGACAAAGAGCTGGTCAGAGGATCTAAGGCTCTGAGTGTGGTCCACATATATTCGCAAAGCGAACAGGACACAACAATGAAAGGGCTGGGTCTGCCTCCTCCGCGGGCAGCGCTTGCAGGCTCACTACCTGATTCTTAAACGGCACGGTTGGAACCTTGGGCACATAGCCGGGCCGGGGTCTCAGGACAACGTGAGAGTAGGCCGGCTCGAATTCTAGGCACGAGTCACTGACCGAAAATGCCTCCAGGTACCTAACCCTCTTAACCGATGCCAACACGACCAGCAGAGCTGTCTTCAAGGACAGAAATCTCAAGGATACTGAGTCGAGTGGTTCGAAGGGATCCCCACGTAGGCTCGTAGCACTACCGCGAGATCTCAAGAGGGTATGAGAGGGGGGCGGGGGAAAACATCCGCCTCGCACCTCTGAGGAACTGGATGATGAGGTTATGCCTCCCCACGGTGCCGCCATCCACGCATCATGATGAGCGGAGATGGTGGCCACGTAAACCCTCAGTGTGGAGCGCGACAGCCTTTGCTCCACCTGTCCTGAAGGAAAGAAAGCACAACACTGATCTGGCAAGATCGGGGGTCTTCTCGGCGAGAAGCGCACCACTCAGTGAATAGACTCCACTCCAGGGCGTAGGCATGCCTCGTAGAGGGTGCACTAGCCTGAGTGATGGTATTAACCACCGCCACCGGTAGGTTACCTAAGTCTTCCTCGTCGCGTCTTATGGACCCACATGGAGGTTCCACAGAACTAAGCGAGGGTGCCAGATGGTGCCCTGTCCCTGAGAGAGTAGGTCCTCTCTCAAAGGGACTCGCCAGGGGGGGTGTCGCGAGGTGGGAGAGTTCTGATATCCAGATCCGGTTGGGCCAGGGCGCAACTAGCAAGACCTGCCCCTCGTCCTCCCTGACCTTGCACAGAAACTGCGCGAGTAGGCTCACTGGGGGGAGTGCATACTTACGCATGACTCGGGGTGGAGTCGCAATTCTCCCGGGGAAGGAGCTGCCGTGAGAGCCTGTTGGCCGCACGGTTGAGCCCATCCGGGGTGTGAATAGCAAGCAGCGACTTCAGCCGCGTATGACTCCAGAGGAGCAGACGGCGAGCGAGCTGAGACATGCAGCGGGAGCGTATACCCCCCATCCGGATGGAATACGCTACCGCGGCCGTGCTGTCCGTCCTGACCAGCACGTGTTGCCCCCTCAGCACCGGTAAAAAGCGGCGCAGAGCGAGAAACACTGCCAACAGCTCTAGGCAGTTGATATGCCAATGCAGCTGGGTTCCCCTCCACAGGTCCGCAGCAGCATGCCCGCTACACACGGCCCCCCCACCCCATACTGGAGGCATCTGCCGAAACGACAGCCTGCCTGGACGCCTGACCTAGGGGCACACTGGCCTGTTGGAAGGAGGGGTCCTTTTCAGGGGGTGCGGGTGCGGTGACACAGCGCAGTGACAGTCACTCGGTGTGTGCCCGCGTGCCATGCGCGTCTGGGGACCCGATCGTGAAGCCAATGCTGTAGTGGTCTCATATGGAGCAATCCAAGCGGCGTGGCCGCGGCTACGGATGCCATATGCCCCAGGAGCCTCTGAAATAATTTCAGGGGGACCACTTTTTTTCCTGTCGAACTCTCTCAGACAGTTCAGCATTACCTCGGCGCACTCTCGTGAGAGGCGCGCCTCCATAGTGATCGAGTCCAGCTCCAACCCGAGAAAGAAGATGCTCTGCACGGGGGCGAGCTTGCTCTTTTCTCGGTTGACCTGAAACCCCAACGGGCGGAGGTGCCGGAGCACCTTGTCTCTGTGCATAATCAATTGCTCCCGAGAGTGGGCTAAAAATAAGCCAGTCATCGAAATAATTGAGCGTGCGGATGCCGGCGAGCCGAAGGGGCGCGAGGGCACCCTCCGCGAGCTTGGTGAAAACTCGCGGAGACAGAGAGAGCCCGAAGGGGAGGACCTTGTATTGCCACGCTCGACCTTCAAACGCAAACCGCAGAAACTGCCGGTGGCGTGGAAGTGTGGGAGATATGAAAATACGTGTCCTTCAGATCTATTGCTGCAAACCAATCCTGAGGACGAACGCATCGCGTGATGCGCATCTGCGTAAGCATTTCGGAGCGCATCCAGTGAAGGCAGCGGTACAAAATGTGCAGATATAGGATTGGCCATAGGCCACCGCTCTTTTTTGGGCACGATGAAGCGCGGGCTGTAAAACCCGCGCTCCATCTCGGCTGGAGGGCCGGCTCGATTGCATCCTTCGCCAGGAGGACAGCAATCTCCTCTCGCAAGACAGGGGCGGACGCAGGACTGACCCTGGTCGCCCGTGAACCTGGGAGGCCGTTTCGCGAACTAAATCGCATAGCCGAGTCTGGTCGTATGGATGAGCCACTGCGATGGGCCGGCCCGCGCTAACCAGGCAGGCAGAGCCCCCGCAAATGGTCCCACCCGCACGATCGCTGACTTGCCAGCGGCGGGGCAGCGTGGAGTGAGTGGGCTCATCCGGGGAGCGCTGGGGTCCCACAGGAGAGCAGGAGAGGAGATGTTCTTGTCTCGCACTCAAACTCCAGGAGAGGGGCTGGGAGACCGTTCTCTCGCGCTCCGTGAGCCATTGGCGAAATGCACCGATCCTGCGAGCTGGAAGGCATAGCGTCCCAGACTGGCAGTGTTCGGGCTGTCACATCCGGAGGAGGGGAAAAGTGCTCTTTCACTGAGGATTTTGATGGCGTTTTTTTTTTTTTTTTTTTTTACGCCTTTAAATAACGTGCCCCGCCCTCCAGCGGGGAAAGAGCAAATTCCCTCCTCCCCAGATGGCCCGCCTCAGGGACGCGATGCTTGGCGCAGCCGCGTGGCCGGAGGCACAGGCGGGGGCGGCGAAGCAAAGCTGCGGGCGGCGTCCTCGGCGAAAAAGCAGTGGATGTGGATGGCTCGGCGGGGGGAGCGGTCATACAATCCTGCCGATAGAGACCTCGCCCATCGCCTCCAACTGCTCTATCACCGGCATGAATTCCTGGGCGAATTCACCGCCAGTGTCGCCGAACAGGCCAGCCTGGGATATGGGTGAGTTAAGAAAGCGAACTTTGTCAACGTCACGCACATCACCAGGTTTAGCCCTGAGGTGGCATTCCTGGATCACGGATGTGATCATCGTCCTTCCCAGGGCACACACAGCCGACTTTTTTTTTTTTTTTTTGTAAGCGCATAGTCGGTTGCGGTGCGGAGCGCATGCTCAGTCCTGGGTCAGAACCATCCTCGCGCAGCCGGGCCAGCGCCTGCGCTTGGTAGCGCTGGTAGGTGGCCATAGCGTGCATGGTGAGGGGGAAGGCGCACGCAGCACACTGCGTGAGCCTACTGTGCCCATCCAGGAAGAAGGGGATGGGGAGGCTTAGAAGGTCTCGCCTTCATCCTCCACATCACACCCCTCTAATCGGTCCAGCCGCGGGGCTGGGGGATAAACCATCTCCAGAACCAAGGCCGAAGCAGCCTGGGGAAGCACAGCTGCAAAGTCTGCTTCTGGATTCGACGCCGCGCTCAAAGTCCCGGAGGGAGCGAGCGGGTTCGAATCCTCGTCAGACCTTGACAGCCCAACCTCCAAGGATGGTGAGGATGGAAGCGCACGCAGATCGGGCAGAAAAAAGTGCCCTCAGGACAGCGTGAGTTTACTGTGCACTTCCGGGAAGAAGGGGATGGGAGGCTTTGAAGGTCTTGCCTCCTTATATCCTCCACATCACACCCATCTAGTCGGTCCGGCTGCGGGGCTGGGGGATAAACCATCACCAGACCCACGGCCGAAGCAGCCCGAGAAAGCACGGCCACCACGTCTGCTTTTTAGATGCTAACGCCGCGCTCTCCACCCCGGAGGGAGGGAGCGAGCGGGCTCGCATCCTCATCAGACAATGACAGCCCATCCTCCGATGCAGCGATGGACATCTGACCCCGGTGTCATCAGGTGAGAGAGCGACCATCCAAGGACGGAGCGCTTCTCTTCACCTGAAGCTTGGATGGAGCGCGTGGAGGAGCGAGAGGTCCGAGGCCCGGGGGCGGCGGATTTACTCCCACTGAAACCCTCAGATCTGCCCGAGTGCCAACCGCAGTGCGGGGGACAACTGGGGTGGGTGGCTCTTTTGCAAGAGCGAGCCGCGATCTTAACTGCGCAACAGACATGACATCAGTGATGGCATGCACTGCCCGCGAGCACCGCATTAACATGCTGGACCCCCAGACATGAAACGCTGAGCTCGTGCCCATTATCCGGGGATAGGAAACCACCGCATCCAGAAACGCACGGTCGGAGTGACGTCTTGAAAAAGACGCGCTGCACGACCGTGTTGCTCTTTTAGGAAAGCTTTTTTCCTATATACAAACCGCTCTGGAGGACCGGACCCAAAGGGACGCCAGGCAAGGGAGAAATACCCAGCTCGACCATCTGCCACTGCGTATACGCGCTCTGGACCGGGAGAAGCTGCTTCTCGATCTCTCTGTGTAGACACAGGTTGGAGATACCCTCAAAGACTCTCTCAGAAGCTTCGTGAAAGGCTCTGAAAGCGAAAGGATGTCGAGCATGGCACTGGCTGCGTCTTTATAGCATGACTGATTGTCATTGACGCCAGCTGTGCACGCTGACGCTGCCAACTCATTGGCATTTCATTGGCCCCGTTTTTATACTCTTTCAGATGATTGGATTCTGACGAAATCCCCATAGTGGAAGTTTCCACATAGCATTGGAGTTCCCCATCCGAAGGGGAACTGAGTTATATCCAAATACACATACTATGCCCCATATGGTCCAAAACTGGTGGGCAAATCTAATCTTGTTTTTATTAAAGCAAATATAATATGCATTTATAAATAATACAAAATTGTCATGAATAAACTAAAAAGAAGCCCCCTGAGATTAAGGCCTGGAGGCAGTGGTTTTTATATTTATGTAGAAAGTAATATTTTTTTTAAATATTTTAATCCTTTAATTCTTTTTCATTTGTCAAGATATTTGCGTATCGCTGTACATCCTGCGTGTTTTAAGCAATGTGTAAGCGAGGTGCACAGCTAACAAGCTCTCAGCTGGTCTATTGCACAGTCTATTTTAGTTCCTCAAAATAGCAATGTGCCACCAGTGCGCCTTAACACACCTCTTTTCTAGACCAGCACACCCATGAGTCCACAAAGTGGCGCAAATGAATTTGCTTTTTAAACAACGTGACAGAAAACAGGAAAATTAGGGTTGCCTTGGTCTGAAAATAGCAACACGTCATGGAAACACGTCTTGCGCCGTGTTTATGATAGGGCCCATTATCTTTATATCACCCAATCCAATATGACTGTGGACACACAATACCTACACACAGTCCTGTCCAAACAGCTTCCAAAAGATGATTTTCAACATAGATGCCCTTTAAGTCAGCTTTAAATTACTTGTAAAGTTAAATTGGTTCAACTTAAAACATAATATATATATATATTATATATATATATATATATATTATATATATATATATATATATATTTATATATATATATAATATATATATTATATATATATTTATATATATATATATTATATATATATATATATATATATATATTATATATATATATATATATTAAGAAACATATTTTTTTACACAGTAAAAGCAATTAGTTGACTTTAAATAAAAGAGTAAGTAAATTCTCTGCTTTTGGAACACAAATTAAGATATTTTAGCTGAAATCTGAGAACTACATCATCCTCCATGTACAGCAAGTTCCATATCCATCCAAAAGGTACCAAAACATCCTCAAAACACAGCATATGCCTTCAGTGGTTCAATCTGTATATTATCAAGCTAGGAGAATCCTTTTCCATACATATAAAAAAAACTTCATTAAACAGTTCTCCCTCATCAGTGTCAGTATATTGCACACGTTGTTAAGCACTTAGCACTAATGAACTTTTAGCTTGTATTATAAAAATGTATTTTTGTTTGATGTGCACACAAACCTCTCTTAGTTTCTGCATGTGGTCTGTTTTGGGGATTTATTTAGGTATTTTTCTGGACTTTTTAAATGTAACTAATGACATTTTACACTGCACTTTTTTTGTGATTCAAAGTGACTTTGAACATGGCATGGTTGTTGCTGCCGGATGGCTGGTCTGAGAATTTCAGAAACTGCTGATCTACTGGGGTTTTCATGCACAACCATCTCTAGGGTTTACAGAGAATGGTCTGAAAAAAAAAGTATCTAGTGAGCAGCAGTTCTGTGTGTGCAAATGCCTGGTTGTTGCCAGAGGTCAGAAAACAATGGCCAGACTGGTTTGAGCTGATAGGTGTCAATATGGACCATAATCTCTGAGGAATATTTCCAGTGCCTTGTTGAATCTATGCCACGAAGGATTACCACTATTCTGAAGGGAAATGAGGGTCTAACCTGGCACTAGTAAGGTGTACCTAATAAAGTGGCCGGTGAGTGTTACTCCATATACTGTATCCTTCTCTCTTTTAAACTCCCCTTCTGCTCTGTGCTTTGTGGACCATTTACATTTTGCTTTGTTCTTCATTTCTATCTTCATTGGTCAACCTTTGCCCTCAAAGAGAAAGAAAATATGAGAGGGTGGAGGAAGGGATTTACAGTCTGGAGGACATGATGCGAGCGACATCTCGACCAAGCAGATCGATCGCTTATGAATATTCTGATCGCTGTCCTGAACTGAAGCTGCCAATGGTGGATGATACCAGTGCACAGAAGAGGAACAATAGCCCCTTCAGGATTAAAACCATAAAACTCTGGAGGACTGTAAAAATGGTAAATCTCTATAAGAAGGAAGGATTGTTAAGTTTGAATTTACTCCCCAATCAAAGACTAGCCAGGTGTGGAAATTGTGAAAGAACTGAAGTAGCGGGTTCGGTATTAGAGCACTTCCTCTGAGAAAGACTACAGGGCAGAGGAGGCATTTTATGGACAATGATTGGGGAGGGATTACACAGAAACACAATCCAATATTAAGAGGAGACAGACAGCTCCATATCAGCCACTCTTTCTATCTGTCGTCTCCATAACCGGATCAGACCTACTGGGCCTCTTTTCTCTGGGCAGACAGAGAGAAAGCATACATAATAATGCACAGAGAGGATGGAGGCTGGGTAGAAGAGCAAAACTCACTCCTTTGAAAGCTTTAGGAATTGAAAATCATTTCAACGTTGGAATGAATCCTTGAAGGATTCATTCATATATACAATTATAGGTAGTAGCGTTTTTGTGATAAACAAATACTGATAACATGATGATAAAGATTTTAATTGCAACAATATAAATAAATAAATAAATAAATAAATAAATAAATAAATAAATAAATAAATAAATAAATAAATAAATAAATAAATAAATAAATAAATAAATGTTGCTAGCAAATTAAGTAGGGGCTGTTTCAAAAATTCTTCCAAAAATTTTAACACCATGGGCGGCACGATGGCTCAATGGTGAACACTGTCGCTTCACAGCATGAAGGTCACTGGATCGACTCCCGGCTGTGTCAGTCGGCATTTTTGTGAGTTTGCATGTTCTCCTCGTGTCTGCGTGGGTTTCTTCCAGATGCTCCGATTTCCCCCACAGTCTAAAGACATGCTACTGTATAGGAGAATTGAATAAACTAAATTGGCCGTAGTGTATGTGTGTGAACATGGGTGTTTCTCTGTTCTGGGTTGCAGCTGGAAGGGCATCCACTGTGTAAAAACAAATGCTGCATAAGTTGGCAGTTCATTCCACTATGGCGACCCCTGATGAATAAAGGGACTAAACCGAAGCAAAATTAATGAATAAAATTTAAACACCAACACATTTTTTATTAAATTGACTGCATATTATTATTAAACCTTGACAAATATAATCACAAATGTACATTCTAATCTGCATTTAACAAAGATAAGTTGTCATTGGAGACCAACTACAGTCATTCTTTTCAAATGCACTGTATACAGTTGAAGTCTGTATACAGTGTATACAGTTGAAGTGAACCCCCCTGAATTATTAGCTCACCTGTTTATTTTTTCCCTCGATTTCTGTTTAGCAGAGAGAAGAGTTTTTCAACACATTTCTAAACATAATAGTTTTAATAACTCATTTGTAACAACTGATTTATTTTATCTTTGTCATGATGACAGTAAAAAATATTTTACTAGATATTTTTCAAGATACTTCTATACAGCTTAAAGTGACATTTAAATGCTTAACTAGGTTAATTGGGTTAACTAGGCAGGTTAGAGTAATTAGGCAATTTATTGTGTTACGTTTCACGTATGTTTTGTTTGTTTTCTGTTTTGCGTGCTCTTCTCTCTCCTTTCCGCTATGTGTCCTGTGCTGTTTTTAGGTGTGCAACCATTGGTCAAAGGAGTTGTCAATACCATCGACATCCCAATCAGAACCGGGTCCGCACCGTATAAAAGCCATGCGCTTGCACTGTTCTTGAGGAGCGCTTGGCTCACAGCCAGTCTCCTCACTTGTGTCGGCCGGCCTGTTCACTTTTGTTTATTTGCTTGCGATTGATTGCTGTGTTCTAGTTTTCTCTTTATTAAGAGATTGCTTTATTAGATATGCTTGTGCAGCTCAGTTTGTTATCTAGTGAGAAGTTGAACGATCTTTATGAGAATTGCATTAAATGAGATTTTGTTTTGCTAATGGCTAACAGTGTGTACTTCACGAGTACTCTAGTAATGTGAGGAGCTTAGTATATTTGTATTTGTTAGTTAGTTAATGGAGGTGTTGCCACATGTGTAATTTATGTTTTGAGGTTATGAAGTTTAGTTAGGCTACGTGCTGAAGAATACGGTTTTGTTTCTGCATTTTTCTTTGGTTAGTCAGTTTAGTGGGTTGGGGTTTAATTAGATCGTTTTGTTACTATTTATAGATCATTTTGTGTATATATATATATATTTATATATATACACATATATATATATATATATATATATATATATATATATATATATATATATATATATATATATATATGTATATATATATATATCGTCACAGCGGAATGAACCGCTAACTTATTCAGCATATTTTTTACGCAGCAGATGCCCTTTGCTAGACATTTTTTAGCAATTCACCTGTACCACATGTCTTTGAACTGTTGGGGGAAACCGGAGCACCCGGAGGAAACCCACGCAAACACGGGGAGAACATGCAAACTCCACACAGAAATGCCAACTGACCCAGCCGAGGCTCGAACCAGCGATTTTCTTGATGTGAGGCGACTGCACTACCTACTGTGCCACCATATCACCAGGTTAAGAACTGTCTGATGCATTATTAAAAACTAGAAAGGTAGTGAGAAATCATCTTCTTGGAAAAATAAATGTGGTCAAAAAATGTTGGAATGGTTGAAATAAGTGATCACTTCAATCAAATCCTAAAAGAAATAAATTAAAAAGTAGATCTCATATAAGAGCATTTCCACAAAAACAATGCAAAGGGAATGCTCAAGGGATTAAACAGTTGTATACCATTAAGACCACTTATCAGTGTTGCTGATTGAAAAAAGGCTTCAATTTGCTAGGGAGCATAAAGATTGGACTCTAGAGCAATGGAAGAAGGTCATCTGGTCTGATGAGTTCAGATTTACCCTGTTCCAGAGCCATGGGCACATCAGGGTAAGAAGAAATATGGATAAAATGATGCACTCATCAAGTCTAGAGTCTCCCATATAAGCCTGTGGTGCCATTGCTGTGAGGATTGAGGATTGCATCTGAGGATGCTGCGGATCTTAACCCTATTGAGAATATTTGATATGTGCTGGAGAAGACTTTGAGCAGCTGTCCGTCTCTTCCATCATTAATGCAAGATCTTGGTGAACATTATTGCAACTCTGAACAGGTATAAATATTGTGACATTCCAGAAGCAAATGAAAATTATCGCATGGTGAATATTTGCCGTAATCAAAGCTAAAGGCAGTCCAATGACCTATTACAGTGTGTGACTGTTTTCTGGATGAGCAATGTTTAAAAAAAAACATGTGAAGGACAGGCTACTCCATTGCAGCCTCCATCTCATTAGTAATGGCATGAGCCTCCTCAGTTTAATATCTCTCTCCCCAGCAGCCATCCTCATCCCCGTCCACAAGAACTCATCTTCTTATCACTACAAAAACGTATATAAAAACGGAGCGAATCATCTATCAGAAAGCAGCTATTCCTCCTTCTATTTGTTCTCTCCGTTCCTCTATCGCTCTGCCCTTGCTGCCACCTCTTTATATCTTTTCTTGCTCTGCGCTGACTTCCCATTTTATCGTTTACTGCATATTTGGAGCAGAGCTAGTGTTGGAGAGTGCCAGAGAGCTGCGTTTTGCACTCAGGGGAGCAGCTGGGGTTTGATCTATCCTTTTGCCCTTTGCTCAATACAGTGAGACTTTTCTAAATCTCTCTCTCTTGATCTGTCAAAGGGATCTCCTTGACTTTTATGTGTGCCAGTGGAACCCTCCTGGCTCAAGCCTGAGCTTAGTCAGCGATATGTGTCCCTCTCTCTTTCTTTGTCAGGCTGCATACAATGCTTTCCTGTCATGTGTGCAACAAGACAAGCAGGCAAAGCACATCTGACTCTCTTTCACATGTCTAACATTTACACTACTTTACTGGATGAATAAAGCTCTTGTCACACCTGATGGGGCTGACGGAATTTATGGATTTTATTTGCTATGCGAGCAGAATTTTAAACGCACACAAAAAAATTCAATAAATAAATAAATATATAAATAATCTATGGATTTATGCGGAATGGTTTTACAAGTATATTTATCATATAAAATAATTATTCAAAAAATAAAAATAAATTTTTTTAAGGTTTATGATGCAAATTTAATTAGAACACATTGTATTGGACATAAATCGCCTAAATGTCAGCATATTATTCCATAATATTACTGGAATTCATATAAAACTGAATAAATATATGTATTTACACACATTCACACAAGAAAATAAAAAGTTTCAATAATGGGAAATGAATATGTCTGAATATGTCATCATAGATCGCTGGAGAACATTCACATTTACATGGACTACAATCCTGTCTCATGAACTACAAGTCATGTCATGCTACACACACACCTGCTACAAGTCTCCATTGATTACACTCACACAGCTGATGCTGCTCAAAGACTGATTACAAGGACTATAAAAACAGCACAAACACACATTGTGGCTGAGTCTTCTGTAGCGTGATGTGATGCTGACAACGGAGGTGTGGATCTAAATGCAAGTTTATTAAACAGAGAATGGTCAGGAAAGCAATGGTCAAACCAGGAGTAAGCAGATGTACACAGGCAATCCAAAGTTGAAGCCAAATAAGCAGGCAGATGGTCACAAGGCAGGCAGCAAACAGGAATAAACAGACAAACAAGGCGAGGGTCCAAACACGTCAAAGCAAGACAAAGGAAACATGTTGTAATGTCACAAGTGCAGTAAACAAGACTCAGCAACAGTATGTGTGTGACAATCCTCCAGCTGTGTGTGTGCAATAAGTCAGGATTAGGAACTGCTGTGAGTGTGTGTGGTGCATGACTGTAGTCCATGAAATGGCGGATTTTTAGTTTGTTAGCGATCAGTGTATATACCATTGATCTGCTCAGGCTGGTGACCGTGACAATGTCTGTGGGTGTAGATTCCATGTGGGCTTATATCACAATGCATTTTGGTCAATCAAATTCTAAGTAACAATACTAAATAAAGGTGAAAAGAAGCTATTTTTTAGCTACAGTAAATGTTTTTAACTTTTTCACTTTAGACTACTTTCAGGGAGAAACACATTCGACTGGATTGCTAACAGTGTAAAATCTTCATGCAGTTCAATGTGTTCAAACTGCCACAAAAGATCACTATCTATCCATTATTGTTGTTGGTCATGTTGCAAGAAAGTTGAATAGCATAAGGCGTCAATATTTCTGCATATAAATAAAACACATGGATTACAAATTCAAAATGCATCTATATCCTTTTGTTTGCTTTTATATAAATGCCATGTGATCCTGGCTATAAGCTGTGTATTGTAACATGGGTTTGTTCATACATGAGTATTCGCATGTCACTCTGAGCTAAAGTGTGAAAGTGATATAGAGCATGATGAAATCCCCACAGAAGTGGTCCCCAGAGTGCGTTTGAACACATGTTGGTATCAGGTGGAAACAGTAATGTGTCTCAACTGACCAGTTGTGATTGGATCACTAAAATGCATGTTAATACCAGATGGAAACAGACTATTAGATTGAGAACAAAGAACATCTTGACATTTAATTTCACTCAACCAATAGCATACACAACAGTGGTCGAGAGAGCTTAACATGCTGCAATTTAAGAAAACACATGCACTTACAAAAAACACCAACAAATTAACAAAAGATCTTCATTCGTTTGACAGCACACGTGCTGCAAATTTTTCACAACGCATACACATAAAAAAATGTGCTGCATTTTCACAGAATGCAAATAAATTAATAAAACACGCTGCATTTTCCCACAACACAAATAAATTAATAAAACACGCTGCATTTTCCCACAACACAAATAAATTAATAAACACGCTGCATTTTCCCACAACACAAATAAATTAATAAAACACGCTGCATTTTCCCACAACGCAACCAAATTAATAAAACACGCTGCATTTTCCCACAACGCAACCAAATTAATAAAACACGCTGCATTTTCCTACAATGCAAACAAATAATAAAACATGCTGCATTTTCCCACAATGCAAACAAATATTAAAACATGCTGCATTTCCACACAACGCATACAAATTAATAAAACGAGGTGCCTTTTCTCACAACACAAAAACATCGGAACACCACGGAAATGTTTTAAGGGGACCCAAAAACATGAGGGATGGGCCACGCCATGACTATTGCTCAAATTGTAGGTGATCTTTAAAAGGTGAGTTTTTGGTTTGTTTATTTTAATATCCAGATTCCCTTGTCTTTATTATTTATTAGCCTAATAACGTCTGTCAAGATTTAGGGTCTAATGCAGCACGTTTAATATTTTGTTTGCGTTGTGGGAAAATGCAGCGTGTTTTATTAAGTTGTTTGCATTTTGTGAAAATGCAGCGTGATTTATTAACTTGTTTGCGTTGTGGGAAAATGCAGCATGTTTTATTATTTTGTTTGCGTTGTGGGAAAATGCAGCATGTTTTATTATTTTGTTTGCGTTGTGGGAAAATGCAGCACGTTTTATTATTTTGTTTGCGTTGTGGGAAAATGCAGCGTGTTTTATTATTTTGTTTGCGTTGTGGGAAAATGCAGCACGTTTTATTATTTTGTTTGCGTTGTGGGAAAATGCAGCGTGTTTTATTATTTTGTTTGCGTTGTGGGAAAATGCAGCATGTTTTATTATTTTGTTTGCGTTGTGGGAAAATGCAGCGTTTTATTATTTTGTTTGCGTTGTGGGAAAATGCAGCGTGTTTTATTATTTTGTTTGCGTTGTGGGAAAATGCAGCACGTTTTATTATTTTGTTTGCGTTGTGGGAAAATGCAGCGCGTTTTATTATTTTGTTTGCGTTGTGGGAAAATGCAGCATGTTTTATTATTTTGTTTGCGTTGTGGGAAAATGCAGCATGTTTTATTATTTTGTTTGCGTTGTGGGAAAATGCAGCGTGTTTTATTATTTTGTTTGCGTTGTGGGAAAATGCAGCATGTTTTATTATTTTGTTTGCGTTGTGGGAAAATGCAGCACGTTTTATTATTTTGTTTGCGTTGTGGGAAAATGCAGCGCGTTTTATTATTTTGTTTGCGTTGTGGGAAAATGCAGCATGTTTTATTATTTTGTTTGCGTTGTGGGAAAATGCAGCATGTTTTATTATTTTGTTTGCGTTGTGGGAAAATGCAGCGTGTTTTATTATTTTGTTTGCGTTGTGGGAAAATGCAGCGCGTTTTATTATTTTGTTTGCGTTGTGGGAAAATGCAGCATGTTTTATTATTTTGTTTGCGTTGTGGGAAAATGCAGCACGTTTTATTATTTTGTTTGCGTTGTGGGAAAATGCAGCGTGTTTTATTATTTTGTTTGCGTTGTGGGAAAATGCAGCGTGTTTTATTATTTTGTTTGCGTTGTGGGAAAATGCAGCGCGTTTTATTATTTTGTTTGCGTTGTGGGAAAATGCAGCATGTTTTATTATTTTGTTTGCGTTGTGGGAAAATGCAGCATGTTTTATTATTTTGTTTGCGTTGTGGGAAAATGCAGCGTGTTTTATTATTTTGTTTGCGTTGTGGGAAAATGCAGCACGTTTTATAATTTTGTTTGCGTTGTGGGAAAATGCAGCATGTTTTATTATTTTGTTTTCATTTTGTGAAAATGCAGTGTGTTTTTTTAATTTGTTTGCGTTATGTGAGCATGCAGCACGTTTTATTAATTTGTTTGCGTTGTGGGAAAATGCAGCGTGTTTTGTTAATTTGTTTGCATTGTGTGAAAATGCAGCACGTTTTATTATATTGTTTGTGTTGTGGGAAAATGCAGCGCGTTTTATTATTTTGTTTGCGTTGTGGGAAAATGCAGCATGTTTTATTATTTTGTTTGCGTTGTGGGAAAATGCAGCGTTTTATTAGTTTGTTTGCGTTGTGGGAAAATGCAGCATGTTTTATTATTTTGTTTGCGTTGTGGGAAAATGCAGCATGTTTTATTATTTTGTTTGCGTTGTGGGAAAATGCAGCGTTTTATTAGTTTGTTTGCGTTGTGGGAAAATGCAGCACGTTTTATTATTTTGTTTGCGTTGTGGGAAAATGCAGCGCGTTTTATTATTTTGTTTGCGTTGTGGGAAAATGCAGCATGTTTTATTATTTTGTTTGCGTTGTGGGAAAATGCAGCATGTTTTATTATTTTGTTTGCGTTGTGGGAAAATGCAGCATGTTTTATTATTTTGTTTGCGTTGTGGGAAAATGCAGCGCGTTTTATTATTTTGTTTGCGTTGTGGGAAAATGCAGCATGTTTTATTATTTTGTTTGCGTTGTGGGAAAATGCAGCACGTTTTATTATTTTGTTTGCATTGTGGGAAAATGCAGCGTGTTTTATTATTTTGTTTGCGTTGTGGGAAAATGCAGCGTGTTTTATTATTTTGTTTGCGTTGTGGGAAAATGCAGCGCGTTTTATTATTTTGTTTGCGTTGTGGGAAAATGCAGCATGTTTTATTATTTTGTTTGCGTTGTGGGAAAATGCAGCATGTTTTATTATTTTGTTTGCGTTGTGGGAAAATGCAGCATGTTTTATTATTTTGTTTGCGTTGTGGGAAAATGCAGCACGTTTTATTATTTTGTTTGCGTTGTGGGAAAATGCAGCGTGTTTTATTATTTTGTTTGCGTTGTGGGAAAATGCAGCGTGTTTTATTATTTTGTTTGCGTTGTGGGAAAATGCAGCGCGTTTTATTATTTTGTTTGCGTTGTGGGAAAATGCAGCATGTTTATTATTTTGTTTGCGTTGTGGGAAAATGCAGCATGTTTTATTATTTTGTTTGCGTTGTGGGAAAATGCAGCGTGTTTTATTATTTTGTTTGCGTTGTGGGAAAATGCAGCACGTTTTATAATTTTGTTTGCGTTGTGGGAAAATGCAGCATGTTTTATTATTTTGTTTTCATTTTGTGAAAATGCAGTGTGTTTTTTTAATTTGTTTGCGTTATGTGAGCATGCAGCACGTTTTATTAATTTGTTTGCGTTGTGGGAAAATGCAGCGTGTTTTGTTAATTTGTTTGCATTGTGTGAAAATGCAGCACGTTTTATTATATTGTTTGTGTTGTGGGAAAATGCAGCGCGTTTTATTATTTTGTTTGCGTTGTGGGAAAATGCAGCATGTTTTATTATTTTGTTTGCGTTGTGGGAAAATGCAGCATGTTTTATTAGTTTGTTTGCGTTGTGGGAAAATGCAGCGCGTTTTATTATTTTGTTTGCGTTGTGGGAAAATGCAGCATGTTTTATTATTTTGTTTGCGTTGTGGGAAAATGCAGCATGTTTTATTAGTTTGTTTGCGTTGTGGGAAAATGCAGCATGTTTTATTATTTTGTTTGCGTTGTGGGAAAATGCAGCGTTTTATTAGTTTGTTTGCGTTGTGGGAAAATGCAGCATGTTTTATTATTTTGTTTGCGTTGTGGGAAAATGCAGCATGTTTTATTAGTTTGTTTGCGTTGTGGGAAAATGCAGCATGTTTTATTAATTTGTTTGCATTTTGTGAAAATGCAGTGTTTTTTTTTTTTGTTTGCGTTATGTGAGCATGCAGCGCGTTTTATTAATTTGTTTGCGTTGTGGGAAAATGCAGCGTGTTTTGTTAATTTGTTTGCATTGTGTGAAAATGCAGCACGTTTTATTATATTGTTTGTGTTGTGTAAAAATGCAGCGTGTTTTATTAATTTGTTTGTGTTGTGGGAAAATGCAGCGTGTTTTATTAATTTGTTTGCGTTATGTGAGCATGCTGCGCGTTTTATTAATTAGTTTGAACTGTGGGAAAATGCAGCACGTTTTATTATTTTGTTTATTAAAAATGTGTTTGCATTGTGAGGATTTGCAGCACTTGTGTTGGCAACAAATTAAGATCTTCTTAATTTGCAGGAGCTTTTTTTTTTTTTTGGAATTGCATGTGTTTTCTTAAATTGCAGCATGTTAAGCTCTCTCCACCACCCTAATACACAGTTATTAAAGGTTCAACTTTATTTTGAAGGCCTTTCAAATATAGGAAACTGTAAGCCTGCAACACATAAACAAGCATAGAATGCTCTATAATGTCTGACCAGTGCATTGTGGTTGGACTAATGTGTGGAGAATATAACACATCTTACTTAGATCTGCAGCTGCCAAACTGTAAACACAAGGTTAAAAGAATTATTGTGACAAAAGTGTAAATTTATTCACAATTTATTCATCTTCTAGTTTAGTTTCTTTTTTCCGTTGAACACAAAAGACCTGTTGAAGAGTGTTGGAAACTGGTTGACAGAGAGGTGAAATTACTATGGAAAGTTAATACTGGTTTATAACTTTCTTTAACATAAGAGCTCAAATGGTGCTCAAAAGAAGTGGAGAGAGGATAAAAGACTTTCTTTTTTTTTCTTTTTTTTTTTTGTGAATTACTCCCATTAATAAAGTTGATTTTATGTCAATAAAATGTAAATATAAATATATTTATGTAAATATATTTTTAAATATAAATATTTTTATATATATTTAAGTACCTTTTTTAATGTATGAACCTCTTTATACTTTATTCTCTCTCACTCACATTCCTTTGACTTATTCCCTTCTTTATTAGGGGTCAGCAGAGCAGAATGAGCCACCAGCTGAAGCTTTTCCCTAAAAAGTGTATTTTTACAGCCCTGTAACTTTTTGTTTTCTTTTTTCCCCCAATCCTTTCTGCATTCAAACTTTACATGCAGCTCTCATCTCATGTCTAGATTGGCATTGGAGAGAAGATGAGACCACTTCATGAAAATAAATTAAGCTTTCCAATATTCATTTCAAAATCCATGTGGATATGATTCCCTGCATAACTCCATTGATTTTTAAAAAATCTTTTAATATGGAATGTTATTGTGCTCGTAAAGCAGAGGAGCAGTGTTGCTCTTGTTTTGATTACCTCTTTAATGTGTATTGACACTGTGTGTTGGTGTGGATTTCCTGTCCCACCTGCACACGTTCCTTTCCTTGCGACAGCACGACACTGACAGTGACGCTCCATTAGGTGAAGTGACAGCGTGTCACTGTCTATCTCTTCTTATTTTCACCTCCCTGTGCTTTCTATCCATCATTTTACAACTCCTCCCTCAAGTCAACTTCACTAACACTTTAAGGGTAACAAATGGGCTTCAGATGTATTTGACCCAGCGGGACGTGGTTAAGGAGATGAAAAATGATCCATTGACATGGACACTGTCGTGGTATTGCGACCTTGATATTTTATCCAAGGAGGTGTAATTGTCAAACTCCATTCTGTGTCCATAATGTCAGTCAATCCAACAGTGTCATAATGATTAATAACTATGTTGTTTCATGTAAGTTGTTGCACATGTAGTGGTTGATCAGATGTATAGTGGTGGAACTGAAATTAAAATTGCGATTAGCAAAACCTTTTTTGATTTTAATGAAATTAAGCAAGAAAGCAAGAAGGTCCATGGTTTGAGTCCCAGCTGAGCCAAGATGCATTTCTGTGTGGAGTTTACATATTTGCCTCATGTTCACATTGATTTAGTTCTCCAGTCCAAGACATGTAGCATAGATGAAATGGATAAACTATATTGGCTGTATATAATGTGTGAATGAGTGTTTCCCAGCACTGGGGTTGCATGATTTAAATGTACTCTTTGCATAAAATGGTAAAGCTCCTAAATCTGTGAAACATTAGGGGTGGTGAAGAGGACTTCTAAATCGCTAAGACAGATTATTTATTATACCTTTCAGAATGTTGGAATTTTCTGCTCTGAACACATTGCTGCTGTTTTTGTTGCCTGTGCCTTTAATGCTAGCTCTCCCCGCCCACCGTTCCTACATGCATGTCAGAGTGTGTCTCTGTCTTCAGCTACGTCAGATAAACAGCACAGTGACAGACATGAAGGAAGCAGATCTCACGTAACGATTGTGAGAAATACTACAGTAAGAACTTTCCCAATGATTGTTTGATGTATTTGTTGCGTACTTAGTTCAAGCCTTTCTGCACAATGTTGTTACAAAGTTCACGTACACACAGCGCACATATATTTTCCAATATTTTTGCACGGCAAATGTAATAGAATACCCGTTGTGATAGAATACCAGGAATATCCACTGCTGTATGGATACCTGTTATGTTAATGTACACAATAAACCTGATTTAACGTCCACAAACTGGGATTGAAGCATTTTCTTTTATAATTGTACTGATAAAGTAAAGATGGTAAAATCGCTGTTTTAAAAAAAAAGTTTTAAACTTGTAAAACTTAGTCTTGATGACATTTAATGATGATTGATGAACACAGATAGCTGAACAGATCTTTTAATCCCAGTTGCTTTGCGCACGTCCTGTCTTGTTGATATGATTATACGCATTACTATGGAGACATGTTAATACACGGCTGTCATTCAATTCAGTGGGCGGGGAAACTGCACTCCTACGTCATGTTGCAGTGGGCCTCAAAACGGGAGGTTTTTGGATCCTATTTTAAGGAACTAAAAAAAAGAGACTTTTTGTCTTTACATCACCCCAATATGACTGTGGACACAGTATACCTACATGCAGTTCTGTCCAAACAGCTTTCAAAAGATGATTTTCATCATAGGCACTCTGTAATGATCCATAAGTAGAAAGACCTACAAGACTGCATAATGGCGTTGAATCATTGAAGGCAGTCACAATTTACTACCATTGTAATAAATTATTCCAGTTAAGCTAAAGCTAAGCTAAAAGTGCTCTGGTTACACCCAAAGATAGGCTGAATGAAGAAAGAAAGAAAGAAAGAAAGACACATAATAACATAATAAACCCCTGTCTAGTCTGTGTGAAGATATGGTACATTGTTTTATCAGCAAGTTGATTCACGCTATCTCATGGCAATTCATAATTTAATGATTTATTGGCTAATCCGTATGAATTTGTACAATCTCATTCATACTGTACAATTTAATACGATTTGCTTATCCCCAGTGACGGTTGGATTTAGGGGTGGGGTTGGGGGCCACGCCTCCTTTTAAAAATGGTACACTTTTGTACGACTGAACTTGTACGAATTAGCCACTAAACTGACAAAACGTAAAATAGTTATGTTTCTTTTTGAGATCAGGCTGGAGGATTGGCACATAAGCACGGAAAAGAGATGTGTACCTGCAAAAGACATTGTTCAGTCTGAAATGAGTGAGTAAGCGAGCGAGTGAGTGAGTGAGTGAGTGAGTGAGTAAGTTGGGGTGGTGTGTATGGGGATGTTTTCTGTCTAATGGATGAATATAGTCTGGATACCCATTCATTTCCTATGGCGGTCACTTTTGACCGGAAACACCACATGTCTAACAAGGTTGATTAAAACACTCAAAATTCAATGAAAGAGGTGATCATCACTTTTATATGTTCGAGTGCATAGTGTTGAGGATATCAGGCCTTGAGGCAATCAGATGTAAAACACAATATTTATGAGTTTTTTAAGTTTGTAAGTTGTCAGGCAGATTTGACCTGAACATGACAGGAGAGTTAAGACAATTTGTATTAGTTATTTTAGTTTTCATATTCATGAAATTCTACGATAGATATTTTTCATAAATCACATGCGTAGAGTTACTGAAGTTTGCCCTGCACGCTTGCGTTTTTTTTAAAGAAACTTCTTTGGTGCGTCAATCTTGTCAATGATATTATTCAAAAAGCTAATGATTCGCACTCATTAAGTTATTGCTTCCTACTGTTTTTCTTTTTTCTTTTTACATTCTTCGGGTGATTTAAAGACACAAACGTTTCAGCACAATTCTGGCACACACTATAAAAAAATGTAAAAAATAAAAACAGAACGAAGCAATTACTTAATGAGTGCAAATCATTACCTTTTTGAGATATTTTTCATATCAAATGGTTTTCTTTTAAACCCAATACATTTTTAACTTTTAGACATAATAAATGCAATTATGATTATGAATTGTCAAAAGCAGTTGTTTTGAGTTAGAATGCCAAATATTCTTCTCCTATGCAAATTTTACACTGAAGGGTGCTAATAACATATTTGCCCACGGGCAGCTAGTTGCCACATATTCAAATACAATTTTCTATTAAATTAATCTAAAATCTGGATTAATGCAAAACATGTTCGTATAGGGCACAATTAAGGCTACATGCATGCTTTTATTAAGACGACTGAGGTCCTTTGGTGTGTGTCAGACACTGTTAAAAACTTTTTATGATTCTGTGGTGTCTTCTGTGATCTTGTATGTTGTAACCTGCTGGGGAGGGGGACTGTTGGAGAAGGAGAATAAGCTTGTTAAAGGGGCAGGTTGTGTTGTTGGGTGTGCACTACCCACTGTAGAAGAGATTGCACATGATCGAATGCTGGACAAGTTTGTCAGTATGATGAACCATGATAATCATCCCCTTTTTGATACAGTCCAAGCGTGTGCAAGTTCTTTTAGTGCAAGATTAATTCAACCCCAGTGTTACAGAGAAAGATACAGGAAGTTATTTTTACCAACAGTAATCAAATTGTATAACCAAAGTCATACTAGATGAATTGTGCGGAATTGAAATAGTTATTAGATATGGACACTTGTTTACTCGTTGTTTTTGGAACTAAGGTGTGCAGTATAAACGTAACTTTATTATTGTTTTTATATATATGAAACTTATTTTATCTATTTTTAGTATGGGGAGCTATGCTGTGACATGTGAATTTCCCTTTGGGGATTAATAAAGTCAAACAAACAAACAAATGAAACCATTTGTAAAAATTTGGGCACAAATGGGTTAAACAAATACTGTAGTATAACATACTTAAATCTAACTACACAAAAACATACACTTGTGTTGCTTGCATTGCTTTTAAAAACAAATTATTCAGAGATCTTCTAAACATCTTGTCAATTTAGAACAGTTTATACGACAGTAGTTTTGATCCGCAGCTTACTAATAATGATACGCAGCAGGACGTTGGTCTTCTTGAAACAGGCCGAGGCTGAAGGGAATGGAGGTGTGGCTTCCTTTGTGTACTACATGTTATTAGTCCTACAAAACCAATATCCGTAATGATAGGGTTTTAAGTGCTAGTGTTACGCCCAGTGGTGTAAAGTAACTAAATACAAATACTCAAATTGCTGTAATTGAGTAGTTTTTTTCAGGAATTGTAATTTACTGAGTAGTTTTAAAAATGTGTATTTTTACTTTCCCTTGAGTAAATTTTTAGAAACTTTCCTTCAACCTGCAGTCACTACTTTATTTTTTCTTGTCTATGTGGATTAGAAAAATAAGTCCTGCGAGTCCAATCAAATCGCACATAGAAGGTAAATCACATCATAATGAACTACCTCAAGACATGGATGGTTTATAATTGAAGCAAACTTCAATTGGAATTATCCAAAGTGTACAAGAAGACGTCCTAAGTCTTTACACGCATTGACCCAGAGACTGTTTAGATGCATGTCACTGATGACAAGATAATGGATGTTTACTGTATGATGACCGTAATGGCCTTAAACACCCAGCAGGCACAAGATGTCAACATTGTACACCAAAGTCATGGGGACGTTGCATTTTGTTTGGAAATGAAAATCGAGTTGACGTCAGAGCCCAACATCAGGCCAACGTCGATGTCCAACCTAAAACCAACCAAATATCAACGTCTAATGATGTTACAGCTTGACATTGTGTGGACGTTACCACCATTGACATTTATCAGATGTTGGATTTTGGTTGCCATACCTGATGAATAAATGTCAGTATTTGACGTCAATATGATGTTGATTTTAGATGTTGGTCGACGTTGGGCTTTCTAACAACCTAAAATTGACCAAATATCAATGTCATTTGACGTCATTATTGGACATCAAAATAAGATTGTCCTTAGACGCTGGCTAGACGTTGAATTTTGGTCACCTGACGTCACAACCTAAATCTAACCTAATAATAACGTCTTATGACATTGTGTGCCTGCTGGACAAGAACTAAATGCACTACAGAAAGTTACGTTTACACACATCCACAAATTACATGTAAACACATTAATTTTAAAGGGCGTAATACTCACTACTCACTACTTTTAAGAACTTTTGAAATGTCCACTTTTTACTCATACTTTGAGTAATATTTACAACCGTTACTTTTTACTCTACTTGCACTACATTTTTTAGGCAAGTAATGGTACTTTTACTTGAGTATGATTTTTCAGTACTCTTTCCACCACTGGTTACGCCAGTCTTATAGTGTGCGTGCGTGCGCAAATCTTGTCTATCACCTGTTCCTGTCTTACACACACTCACATTCTTACATTCAGTGCTATGCAAATGTCAAAGCTTTCTGTTGCAGATAAAATGAAAGCTGCTTGTCCCAGGGCACTTTCATTTTTTCCCCTTTGAAAAATGGTTTAGCTCCTCTCTATTGCAGACCAGGTGGGCATGAAATGCTCCTCAGTAATCTTAACATGTATTACAGTGAAATGTGCATCTGACTATAATGTATATCAAGATGATAACGATTATACTATGGCCTATATAACTGTTCATCTCCACAGCCAGCAGCGATGGAATCAAGTAAAATACAAATCGCTGTTTCTCTCAGATCAGGCATATACTCAGAGATTAGTTTTGAGTGTGTGTTATATTTAATATCCCTCTCAGTGTCTGAGGTATGGTGAAATGTATTTTGTGTGTGTGTTTGAGATTTTATAATTCACACTTTCTAAACACATTTTCAACACATTTCTAAACATAATAGTGTTATTAACTCATTTCTAATAACTGATTTATTTTATCTGTGTCATGATGACCATAAATAATATTTTACTTGATATTTTTTAAGACACTTCTATACAGCTTAAAGTGACAATTAAAGGCTTAACTAGGTTAATTAGGTTAACTTGGCAGGTTAGGGTAATTAGGCAAGTTATTGTATAACCATGGTTTGTTCTCGAGACTATCGAAAAAAAAATAGCTTGAGGGGGCTAATAATTTTGACCTTAAAATGGTTCATAAAAAATTAAAAACTGGTTTTATTCTAGCCAAAATAAAACAAATAAGACTTTCTCCAGAATAAAAAATATTATCAGACATACTGTGAACATTTGCTTGCTCTGTAAAACATAATTTGGGAAATATTTAAAAAAAATAAAAATAAATAAATTCAAAGGGGGGCTAATAATTCTGAATTCAACTGTATATAGAATGGGTCAGATTCATGAACAGGGTGTAGCTTAAGCCAGTGGTTCTCAATTCCGGTCCTCAGCAAGTGGTTCTCAATTCCGGTCGTCGGGGCCCTCCGCTCTGCACATTTTGTATGTCTTCCTTTCTTAAAACACCTGATTCGTTATAAGACAGATCTATGAACTAATCCTTGTATGTCAAATAAAAGAGTACAACATGTGCAGAGCAGGAGTGGGGTGGCTTGAGAACTGGAATTAAGAACCACTGGCTTAAACCAAGACTGAGCCTTTTAAAATGAGGGTATTTATATTTTAACATTTTACAGTTTCAAACTTTTATAGAAATTATTTAGAGAAAACTCATTTTCAATGTGCATCTTGAAATAAATCTACTGTACTGATGTATTTTAAGATATGTAATTGATATTTTCAGCATAGACAGCTCAGACTTTTTGTATACTGTATAATCTTGTCAACTAAATTATTGTCAGTTCATTAAATTATACATTTTTGCACAGGTTAAAATACTGGAAGTGTTTATTACCTTTATAGAGTTCTGACTTTCAAGTGTAAATCTATACATTAAGTGTCTTTCAAAAATAAATATCTCAAAAATATTCACTCAAGTAAAAAATAATAATAATCTAGACCTACTCAGCATTTTATCTGTCCGCATGTAGGTACAGTATGCTCACATCTATACCTAACCATATGGTTGCATGTACAGTATGTGTGTGTAGCAATGGCTGCTGTTCTCTTCCCTTTTCTGGGCTGGTTACTCAGGGGGCATCTATTAAAGGAAAGGGCCCTGTCAGCCTATGATTTAGCTCTCGCTCTGCACACTGCCACAGACCTACAGGATATGGGCCAGAGGGGCCAGCTGAGTTTACTAAACTTTCACAGGGGACCAAAATAGCCCTTGTTTGAGCCTATAGAAATAAGGAAGAGAGAGCTAACTGTCACAGTTTTTTACTTCATTGAAAAAGAAAAATCTTTCTAATGCTTACGAGGTATTGGGGCAAGTTGTCACATTAATAATAGAGTCTTCTTTTTTCAGTATGCTTCTCTATTACTACGCTTTGTATTGACTACAAACAGTGTTGGGTAAAGTTACATTTAAAAGTAATGTATTACAATTGTGCATTGCTTCTTTAAAAAGTAACTAAATGTATTACTTAGGTGTTTCTTAAGGAAAGTAATATTATGTTAATTTTTTTTGCATTACTTTTTTTTTGTTTGGACTGTGCCTGCTTGTTTGTATTAATATAAAAATACATCTAGTTTTGGCACATGGAAGGCCAATGAAATGTGATCTGAATAAACCCAAAGCTAAACACAATGTACATTAACATCTTAAATAAATTGTGCAAACTTATTGACTTAATTGAATTAAGTAATACTAACTTTACTGTGTTAAATGCCATTTGCAGAAAGTCTCATTCACTAATAAACATTCCTTACTGATACTGAGTCACATCTATTTAATTTTGTTGACTTACAGTAACTAAATCTGTGATTTCAGTTAGTAGAGCTTTAGATAGATAGATAGATAGATAGATAGATAGATAGATAGATAGATAGATAGATAGATAGATTGATTTTCAATTCATCTTTACTTCTATAGCGCTTTTACAATGTAGATTGTGTCAAAGCAGCTTCACATAAAAGATAATAGTAAATTGAAACAGTGTAGTTCAGTTTTCAGTGTTTAAATTCAGTTCAGTTTAGCTTAGTTCAGTGTGGTTTAAAATCACTACTGAGAGTCCAAACACTGAAGAGCAAATCCATCGATGCGCAGCTCTACAGATCCCGAACCATGCAAGCTAGTGGCGACAGCGGCGAGGAAAAAACTTCACCAATTGGCGAAAGTGAGGAATTAAAAAACCTTGAGAGAAACCAGACTCAGTTGGGCACGACCATTTCCATTTCTTTTATGGCCAAACGTCTTGTTGAGAGCTGCAGTCTAGGCACTGGAGGCTGCAGAATGCTGGACCTCAGCGAAGACTCGTCTGTCAATGGAGCATCACAGGAATCAGTATCATGCTCTCCACTCCTCCATGACCACCACAGCAGCTGCTCAGGATACGGCCGGGTCCAGGATTATGAAAACCGTGGGATCGTCTCATCACTGGTCTTGGATCGAATCAGTGGCGCTGCATAGTATGAGGGCCTCGGGATGAGTATCCACAGGTGGATATAGAGAATAAAGAGAATAATTTGTGTAGCTGCTGCTCATAGTGTATATAAATGAGATGCAACCTGCATGTGGCACATTCATGTTTCATACCGCTAAGTGATGCACTTTACTAAAAAGATAGTTCTTAAATCTAGGTTTGAACTGCAAGAGTGTGTCTGAGCCTCGGACATTATCAGGAAGGCTATTCCAAAGTTTAGGAGCCATAAATGAGAAGGCTCGACCTCCTTTACTTGACAGGGCTAGTCTAGGTACTACCAGAAGCCCTGAGTTTTGAGATCTTAAAGAGTGAGTTGGATTGTAGCGAGACAGAAGGTTGGTTAGATAAACAGGAGCTAGATTATGTAAAGCTTTATAGGTAAGAAGCAATATTTTAAAATCAATACGAAACTTAACAGGCAGCCAGTGTAAGGAGGATAAAATTGGGGTGATGTGATCATATTTTCTAGAACTGGTAAGAACTCTGGCAGCTGCATTTTGTACTAGCTGAAGTTTATTAATAGAGGATGCTGGGCAGACAGCAAACAGAGCATTACAGTAGTCCAGTCTAGAAGTCATAAAAGCATGGACTAGCTTTTCTGCATCTGAGATGGATAGCATACTTTGTAACTTAGCAATATTTCTCAGATGAAAGAAGGCAGTTTTTGTGACATGGGATATATGATTTTCAAAAGTTAAATTGCTGTCTAATATGACACCCAGATCTTTTATAGTAGAGCTAACGCTAACTTTGTATCCCTCTAATTGTAGGTTGAGTTGTGAGATCTGCTGTGTACAGGATTTAGGCCCAATAAGTAATAATTATGTTTTGTCTAAGTTTAAGAGAAGAATATTGTTGGTCATCCAGTCTTTAACATCTTTAATACACTCAGTTAGCTTAGACAGTTCAGACATCTCATCAGGTTTAATTGAAATATATAATTGAGTATCATCTGCATAGCAGTGAAAGCTGATCCCATGATTGATTGAATGAATGATTGATTGACTGGATACTGAAATATTGAATAAATATTGTTAGAAATATTGAATAAACCTTTGTGCACAGTTTGTTTGCCAAAATACAAATAAGCTCTTCTCATTATGATTAAGTATTAAGTATTAGCAATAGCTTGTTAAAGCAGAGAACAAATTTATTCATTCATTCATTTTCTTTCGACTTAGTCTCGATTTATTAGAGGCCGCCACAGTGGAATGAACCGCCAACTATTCTGGCATATGTTTTACACAGCGGATGCCCTTCCAGTCACAACCCAGTACTGTGAAACACCAATACACACTCTTTCACTACGCCAATTTAGTTTACACAATTCACTTATACCGCATGTCTTTGGGCTGTAGGGAAACCGGCAATCTGATGCAAAGCATATAGGAATTACAGTAGAAAACTAGTTTGTTCATTCAGTCAGCTTAAGTTCAGCTTAATCAAATTTTGAGTTCACGTAACTTGTTTTTATTAAATACAGCAAACTATTTTCATGTTTATTTCATATTTGACTGAAAAGAACTCATATCACTAAATAATTGCATTTTGCAATTTTACAATAGGTTGATGGTGCAGCTCAAACAAACCTTTCAGCATGAAAATAAAGTTTGACACTTTTTAGCAATGAATATTCACTGCATTTGACCTTTATTTTAAAGAATACTAAATCTGTTTATGTAGGTGAGAAGAGTCACATATGTTCATATTCATAGTTCATAAGCCAGAACTACAGTAAGTATCTATCAAAAGTTTGTTTTAAAGTATAGTCAAAAAAATAACATACTAGGTTTTAAAAAAGTAATTTGAGTTTGTATCCCTCGTTACTTGTTATGCATCACAGCTAACACAAGCTATGTTTCCATCCAAAGATGCAAATAAAAATTATGCGCAAAACTGTATTATCGCATAAAAGATGTGAGGATGAAGCAGCATTTCTATCCAATGAGTTAAAGAGAAAAAACATTGCCACTTACTGATTAACTGGCACCAAATATCAAAAGTAAAAATGGTATTTGCTGCAGTAGGAGAAGCTGCGTGAATCTTTTCTTCATTTAAAAAATTACTTGCGCCTCAGAAGACAAATGCGGATGTCAATAAGCGAGTGGTGGCATTTGAAGGCGTGAGATGCGGAGCAGAGACATTTTTGACAGTTCTGGAGATAATGAATAATATAATAACACTAATACTGAGATGGTTAGGCATTTTTAGAGAGACTAAAACAACATTTCAATTGTTTTACAATGTGCTCAGCCGGCTGGTTTGTCCATTTATGCACATTTTTATCATCACATGATCTCTTTTAACAAAATCACATGACCTTTTTAATGCGCATACTGGAATATGTTCGATAAAAGTGTTTCCATCATAGTTTATGCGCATTTTTCTTATCGAATAAAAAGTTCATCCTACTCAGTTATGAACATAGTTTTTTTGTGCAGAATATTTTTTTAATTTATGCACATCTTGGTGTTTCAAGCAACCTTTTTATGTGAAAATCCAAAATGTGCATAAGTGGATGGAAACATAGCTACTGACTTCAAATTTATAAAGCATTCTTATTACAAACGTTTTACTATGTTTAGCGCCTGTAGCATTTTAAAATGTGTTTAATAAACAAGTCAAACTCACTGCTAGGGTTGGGTACGAAAACCCGGTGCCATTATAGCACCGGTACCTTTGTAACTGGTATGTACCGGATCAAATCAGCATATGAATTTCGGTGCCACTGGTGCTGCGACAAGGATGTATGAAGCATCAACATCAAAGGCACACATAGGCGTTGTGTCACACCATCTCTAAACATTTAATCCTAAACAACTTTGAGGAATACAGACAGGCGATGTCAGGCGATTGTTATTGTTGCTTAACGGACGCACGCAACGTGCGCAGTACAGCGCATTCAGCCTGGTTTTCTTGAGCGAGAGCGACTCTCTTCAGATCAACACGCATGATCGCGTTCATTATATTTGCTTAAACTAAGCATTCTAAAGCATATTTTACAAGCAAGGATTCTGACACAGCAATGTGCTTTACAAAAGTTGCGTGTAAGGAGGAAACATGGCAAACCTAATGACACATTTGAGGGCTCAAAAAGGCAAAGGAATGCCTCTCTCGGGCACTTGCTCCCTCTGTGACGGTGCTGCGCGCATCAGTTCCCCGCATTCATCAGAAGTTGACGCCCAAATTGACAGGTAATAAAAAGATTAAACTTCAGGCATGTTCATGTTGTGAGACACTATCAAAATGTCCATTGTTGATGATATTAGACTTCTGTTTTCAATAGCGATTGTAACACTTTTAATATAGGAAGACCATTATTAATCAGAAATTAAAAGACTTTGTCAAATAAAAGATTTTTCTAGAGTCATCCACCACAATTTTGTGGCTAAAAAGTATCGGTTCAGGCACCGTTTTGGCACTGGTATCGTTTTAAATGTATCGATTTAGCACCGGTATCGAAAAAAAAACCAAATGATACCCAACCCTATTCACCGCACGTGCAAAATATGGAGTACTTGAGGACCATTTCCTGTGGATGAACAGCTCAGAAAAACTGAAAACACTATCCTCATGTACTGTTCACATCAATATTGTGCATTAATTTACACATTTATAAAATTTGATAACAGTGATAAACCATATTGCATTCTAGAGTGTCTATATTGATAAAAAATGCCAGTAGTAGCAAGTAAAACTGGCCTTAAATCAACAATAATTGAAGTATATTCAAGTATATGAAACAGTGTTACTCACTATTTGGCTAGCATTTTTAATTAATCGTTTCATTAAGTGTTATTTTTAGGCCACAGGTACAACCATTACATCAATTTATGAAACAGCAAAACTGTAAAAGTCATCTCAGTTCCACTGATATTGCAGTAAAGAGGGAGGACTTTCAAAGCAAGAGGCAGAGGCATCCGAGATAGCGCATGAGTGAGAGAAGATGATAAAATCATTGCGGAGGTGGCAGGTTACAGGCGGGCTGTGATCAAGGGGAATGATTGCTGTTAAATTGACTCTTCCTCTTCTGCGGGCTGTCGTAGCAAAATGGCAGGAGTGTGTGGGTGTCCCTGCCGCTCTCTCGCGGGGCCTCCTCCGCCACTGCCCGGTCATTCAGGCTTGAAAAGGACAGCTTGACTGATACCAGACCTTCAGAGACTGTCCTGCACACCAGAATGTTAATGTGCTTCAGTGCTCGACTCCAGCGAATACCACTAAACACTAGAGTACATCTTTCTGCCAGTGTGAAAATACTGTTGTTTGATGGGATCCAAATTGGCATGATCCCAGTACATCTAATACTTGCTTTCAAGATAAACATATGATCTGATTGTATATTTAAAAGCCTATTAAAGGGATAGTTCACCCAAAAATGAATACTTAAGGCTGATTTATACTTCTGCGTCAAGCGCACACCATACCTGCCAACACTCTCGTTTTTCCCGGGAATCTCCAGTATTTCAGACCCATGTCCTGCCCATGTCCCATATTGTTCTGTCTCCCGAAAAACTCCTGGAATTCCCCCCCATCCTCAAGCGCACCGAACCCAACGCACAACCAACCCCCCCACCTCCCAGCTCTTCAGTTCGCGTGCACCACCACCTCTACCCTCTACCCCCCCCCCCCCCCCCCCTCTTCACTTCGCACGCACCTCCGGATAAAATCTCCCGGATTTAATGATCTGAATGTCGGCAGGTATGGCGCACATGTATGGTCTAGTGCAGCCTTTGCGTGGTCGCATAGCCCTCGCTGTGGCTGACACTGATGCGCTCCACTTTAAAAAAAATTAACTACATGTCGCAACGATGCGTAGCACAAGCTCTGTTATTTGTCGGCTTAGTAGCTGTGACGAGTGTGGGTGGTGCTAAATGCCGCGAGCCAGACAGAGCGAGTGGTTACAAGTGTCGAGTCCCGTGAAGGAGCTCCAAATGGAAACTTTTGATTTGTGTTTACCTTATGATTAAAGTTGATGCACGTCCACTGGCTCCCGCCTTTAAATGAGCGAGTTTTAGCTACTAGTACATTAAGTTAGCATTCAGAAAAAACAAAACACCCGCGAAGAAACTCGACACAGAGAAACATAAAAACCTACTGCCAGCTACCGCTTCGGAGGGGTTATTGCAGAGCAACACAAACAGCACGCAAAAGTATAAATGTGCAGCTACGCACAAGGCAGGCACTGTGGCTCACGGCGATCCCCCGATGCAGAAGTATAAACCAGCCTTTACTCACCTTCAAGTGGTTCCAAATCTTTATGATTTTCTTTTTTTTTTTTTTTTTGCTAGAAAAATACAAGAAACTGGATATCATTGACTTCCATATAGCACAAACAAAATACTATGGAAGTCAATGGTTAAAGGTTTCTAACATTTTTCTAAATATCTTTTGTGTTCAACAGAAAACTCAAACAGGTCTGTGATATGTGAAATTTGAGTAAATTAATTTTCTGTTTTGGGTGAACTGTCCCTTTGATAACATTTGGAAGGAAAATGTGCAACATAGACTCATTCTGAAAACGTAGCCCTATATACATTTGTAGAGATCGCAAATTATGTAGCCAGAAGTTCGTATGGCAGCATTTCGTCTTTTAAAACGAATGCTACAGGGTGGTATACGTTCCTTTTCCACTTATCTCCGTATACACTACTTTCCCGCTGTTACCAGTTTGTCCAGTTAGCTTGTTATGTACATCGGTGTACTTGAGAAGCAGAGAGCAGTTAACCACAATGACAGAGTTCGAGTATGGCAAAGAACGGTTCCAGAAAGCGGTTAAGACAAGAACAGAATCCAAAAAGTAAAATAAACAAGTAAATAACAATGAAGGAATGTGGAAAAATCTCAAAATGTGGTAAAACTCAAGGGTTTTTCTTTTTCTGGATTGCTTTTTAAACTGTTGGTTGGGTTTAGAGAAGTGGGTGGGCAGGTCAATCTGTGCTTTTGAAAACACTGTTGGTTGGGTTTAGGGAAGGAGATGGTCAGTCAGTCAGTCAGATGACAGCGGCCTCTGATGGATTTACGTGAGAACAGCAGGCTTGAATGGCACTCGTGAGAGAAATTTGCGATCTGAAAAAGCTCAGCGGCCTCTGGTGGACTGATTTTATCATGCAATTCGTCTGTTCAGAGTAATGTCTGTTCTGCTCCTGGTTTAACATTCGTTTGAGTCTCTTGTGACTTCTTGCCCTCAGATTTTGTTGAAACTCTCTTATTTCATCACATTCTAGACCACTTTTGCAGGAGCATTTAGCGTGATGCACAAATACTGTTGAATGAACAAACCCAAAGGCACATGAGCATTTGCACTATATAAGCTCTCCAATTTATTGCATTTTCAGCCGTAAATCTTGAAGTGGTCAATAGTTTACACTCCTTTTCACTCTTATTTAGTGTTATCCACCAGGTGTAAACAGGGCCTATTACAGTATAGGTGGTGTTTTAGAAAAACAGAAATATTCTCAACAAATAAATGCCGTTTGCATGTTTTTAAACAGCTGTTTGAGTTTTTGCATTCAGTGTTTAGCGAAACAAAACCAAATACAAGAGTTTGTGTTTCAATTTGACAATTTGACATTCATTCATTTAAATTTAAATTATTATTTATTTTGTTTATTTATTTATTTATGTATTTATTTATTTTATAATTTATTATCATTTTTTATTTACATTAATTAAAATACTTATTTCATGTTTGTCTTTGTGTGAACAGGGATATGTACAGTACCTATTTTTCAACTCCGTTAAGGGTTTCTTTTGATAATTATAAGATGACAATCTTGTCATGTCGTTGTTTTAAGTAATAAGTAATTTTTTTAAATCTCCCTGTTCTCTTTCAAACTGGGGTTGTGACTATCTCCTAACACATTCACACAGCAGGCATCTGTTGTGGTCTCCAGTAGTTTTTAGTTGTTCTATTTCCTCTTTTTCAGTAATAAACAACTATTTTGTGATTGAACTAATTATCTGATTAGAGTAATTCCAACCACACAAATATGTGATGCTATTTGTGAATGTTCTTTAAAACTATATTTTCAGGAAACATCATATATAAGTTCATAAAGACAGAGCTTGTGGACAGTGTATTTGTGCTTAGAAAAAAAACAACTGTGCAGTAGAGGTGTTCTCGGGTACTAAAATTTATACCTGACCCAAACTAACCCGAATCACTTTGTTGTACCGTTAAATACATGTGCATAAATAATTTTGTTAAAGAAAACCCCAGCCCAGTAAAACCTGACCTGATTGCATTTATAATCAAACCCAACAGCATTGGTGCATACATCCTGTAATCCCACAGTCAGTCAGGAATAACCCCTCTCTCTTGCTGATTGATTTGATCTCCATTTATTTACCTTATTTAATATCTATTTAATTGTTTACTACTTCATATTGTCACCTGCTTGATGGATACAAGCGATTTCTGAGTTTGGCTTTATCTAAGGCTGAATCTAATATCTATAAGATGGATTTCTGTGTGTGATTTTGCAAGTGTATGTTCCTTTTCTCAGAATACACCTAAAAACAAACATTTATGGTGAATTTTTAAATGTCAATCAGCTCTCTCTCTCTGTGATGATCACTGAAATTACTTTCTCTGCTAATGAGGTGGGCTGTTTATTGTAATTAGACACACTCTGTTAAAACGATTGGGTCTGATTGGGTCCATTGGGGAAATGCACATTACTTCTTGACAATTCTCAGAGTAATAATTTCAACCAGTGTTTATTGGCATGGATATGAAATAAACATAAGCTTGATTTTTGGCAGACAGTATCAGCTATGCTGCTGCTGCTGTAGAGCAAGAATACAATATTTAGTTCAGCTTAGTCAAGATCATGAAAAGTAGCTGCTTTAAAGAAAGTAAACCCCCTTGCAGATCTTTACAGGTGAAGCTGGGGAGGAGAATGGATAATAATAAGCTTTTGTAATCGCACTGTGTACTGGACCCATGCTAGTGTACACTACATATCTGCTTACATGAATTTAGAAGTACTCTTCCTGATAGTACTGCTTGTGAATGAACCAACTGGCGATTGTTAGAGTGTCATTCCTGTACTGTGTATTTATTTTAAATTACCTGAGACAATTAAAACTGAACTTGGCGCATGTCGGGGGCATATGTCAAAGTTTTGAACATAAACCCGTTCAAGTCTCGAGTCAGACCTTGGGTACGCTGTGCAATTGTACTTTGCTGATACTTTGATACTGTATACTTTGAGGTTTACTTTGACAAGATTGTTTTGTCCTTTGTCTCACACTGGCTTTATGACTAAATGTACAATTAGAACCTGCATGTTCACCCTGGTACTTCAAGAAAATTTCATTGCATCTTCATCAGCCTCCTACTAAATATCTCTCACATTCCAGCAGCATTCTTGAGTCTCCATCCTAATACTGACACACACAGTATTCCACCAGACCGCACTCTCTTATTCAACACACTTAATGTCGAACAATTTATTACATTCCATTTATTAGTGGTGCTTGCCAAGGCAAGCATGACAATTATTATTGTGCATACTAAGAGTTAGGGATTTGTTCTTAACTGCTAACACTATGTATTAAAATTTGGCACTTAACTTCTCCTGCAGCATTCGAGCTGCAGATACCTCAAGTCCTGCAGGTTATTGAGAAAAGTTATACTGTTCATTTTCTAAGCAATTAGACTTACGGTTTTCATTTGCCATATGATAGCAGACATAAAAAGCCCATAGATGTGTCCTGAAAGAGGAGGTCATGGCATAGTCAGGGACTGTAATGTAAACACTGAACAACCACACAGAATACCTCATCGTCCACCTCTTACCACCTCAACTTATGCTAATTAATCAATTGATAGGAATACTTCCAGCCGCACAAGTTTGCAGGCTGTTTTTAAATTTTGTGTTGGAATATGCTATCAGAATGATACAGTACCAGTAAACACCAAATTGTTACTCTTAGCAGGAACAGAACAGCAGCCATGGTTGACTGGTAATGATTTTGGACAATGCATCCTAGAACAATGAGCCTAATAATGCACAGCTTGCCACAGAATATGCAAATGTTTGCTGAAATCAACCTGTCCTCATATGTCGCTTTCCTGAAATACATAGGCGTTTGTTAAAATAGTGCCCCTACCACATGAGTAAGGTCATTTAAAATTTGGGCTTCATGGTGGTGCAGTGGGTAGCACGATCACTTCACAGCAAGAAGGTCGCTGGTTGAGTCCCGGCTGGGTCAGTTGGCATTTGTGTGGAATTTGTATGTTCTCCCCGTATTTACATGGCTGTCCTCCGGGTGCTTTGGTTACCTCACAGTCCAAACACATGCAATATAGGTTATTGAATAAACTAAATTGTCCATGGTGTATGTATATGAATGAGTGTGTATGGATGTTTCCCAGTGATGGGTTGCAGCTGGAAGGGCAAAATGTGGCACTTTGCCTATCCACACAGCAACACAACAGGCTGCTTTTTGAAAAAAATTCTCATTATCCAAAAAGTTAAAGGGCCCTATCATACACCCGGTGCAATGTGGCGCAAGGCGTGACGCAATTGTTGTTTGCTAGTTTCAGCTTGGCGCAAGAGTCATTTTGACGTTTTGCGCCTCGCTGTTTAAATAGCAAATGCATTTGCGCTCATGTGTGCGCCCATAGGCGTTCTTATCTAAAAAAGGAGGCGTGTTGAGGCGCATTGCTGGCCCGTTGCTATTTTGAGAAACTTTAATAGACTGTTCTATAGACCAGAGCAAAGCCAGTCTATTGTCCAGTGCAGAGTGCGTTCGTTATGCGCCTCGCTGACACATTGCTTAATACAAACAGGATGTACAGCAATATGTACAGCAAATATCTTTACATATGAAAAAGAATTAAAATATTAAGGACATATATTGTTATGAAGCGGACAGGAGACAGAGGTAAGGAAACGTTAGGGTGTTTATTGAATGACAACAAGGAGCACATGAAGGATAGCCAGGAGGATCAGGAATGATGTTGGGGTCTTCTCCTCCGTGGCTGGGTAACAGGAATACACGAGGATGGACAGCACACACCAGATACAGCTGACAGAGGATGACACAGACTTGGAAGGACTGGAAGACAGGACGATACGGGAGGACCAGGAAGACTAGGGAGGAATACAAAGAGAACAGGTAAGTAAATCGTTTGTTTAGCTGAGGATGACTACGCTGAGTGGTCGCTCAGTTGTCCGCTTTCGTCGAGACGAGCCCGGACAATGAGCGACTGGAGTGCTGTGCTTTTATCTGGTGCTCGTGAATGTGATGCAGCTGTGTGCTCATTAGAAGTCAGGTGATGGTGATCTTCGTGAGTGGGGATCGTGAGAGCCTGACCAATCCGTGACAGTACCCCCTCCCCAGGGCCCGCTCCTGAGGGCCGACACCTCCGACGCCGTGGTGGTCTCCCTCTGCCTCTAGGCGCTGGGAACTCAGGGTGGCTCTCATGAAACTCCACCATGAGACTAGGATCGAGAATATCAGCTCTGGGAACCCATGTCCTTTCTTCGGGGCCGTACCCTTCCCAGTCCACCAGGTACTCCAACTGGCCACCACGACGTCGGGAACGCAAGATCTCCTTCACTGCGTAGACGGCTCCTTCTTCTAGGAGCAGTGGAGGAGGGGGTTCCTCTTCGTGGTCAGGCTCTGTGGAGGGAAGAACAGGATCGTGATAGGGTTTCAGGAGTGATACGTGGAATGTAGGGTGAATACGGTAGTGAGAGGGTAATTGTAGTTTGTAGGTGACGGGGTTAACCTGTTCCACGATGGTGAAGGGACCAACAAATCGGGGACTTAACTTGCGAGAGGGCAGTCGCATGCGTATGTCCCGGGTGGATAGCCACACCTTTTGTCCGGGTGTGTATCTGGGTTCTTCAGACCTTCTCCTATCGGCGGTTACCTTGCTTCGACGGACTGCCCTCTGCAGATGTTGATGAGCCTCGTCCCAGACTCTCTCGCTCTCCCGGAACCAGTGATCCACTGCGGGGACATCAGATGGTTCGCCATCCCAGGGAAAGAGCGGTGGTTGGAAGCCCAGGACGCACTGGAATGGCGTGAGTCCGGTGGAGGGTTGCCGCAGTGAATTTTGGGCATATTCTGCCCAGCCCAAATACTGGCTCCAGGAGTTCTGGTGACCACTGCAGAAGGTCCTCAGGAACCGTCCCACCTCCTGAATCTTCCTCTCTGTCTGCCCGTTGGTTTGGGGATGATATCCAGAAGAGAGGCTGACGGCCACACCTAGGAGCTTGAAGAAGGCTTTCCATAGACGTGAGATGAACTGTGGACCTCTGTCCGACACAATATCTTCTGGAATACCAAATGACCTGAAGACTTGATTAAAGATATTGTCGGCAGTTTCAAAGGCTGTGGGAAGACCTTTCAGAGGGATTAGTTTGACAAACTTTGAGAATCTATCTACTATGACTAGAATACAGGTATTACCTTCTGACGAAGGGAGGTCAGTGATAAAGTCCACTCCTAGGTGTGACCAGGGACGGTTCGGAATCGGCAAGGGATGGAGCTTTCCAGCGGGTAGATGACGTGGGCTCTTGGATTGGGCACAGTCCTTACAGCCCTGAACATATTGCCTCACATCCCTTGCCATGTTTGGCCACCAGAATCGTTGGGATACTAGCGAGAGAGTATTGTTGATCCCTGGATGTCCAGTGCCTAGCGAGGTATGTAAGGAGTGGATCAGATCTACCCGGTGTTCAGGTGGTATGAACTGCCGATGAGGAGGGCATCCCGGCGGAGCAGGAGCTTCCGGAGTGGCAACGACTGGAGGAGCGTTCCAGGTGATCGGACAAATGGAGATGTGTTCGGGAAGAATCTTCGTTGGGAGTTCTTCATGATCGTGATGCTCGTGTAAGCGAGAGAGAGCGTCTGCTCTTAGATTCTTGGGTCCTGGACGATAGGAAATGGAGAAATCAAAACGTGAGAAGAAAAGTGACCATCTGGCTTGACGTGGACATAGTCTCTTGGCCTCTTTGATGTACTGGAGGTTTTTGTGATCTGTGATCACCTGGAACGGATGTTTGGCTCCCTCCAACCAGTGACGCCACTCCTCCAAGGCTAGCTTGATTGCTAGAAGCTCCCTGTCTCCTATGCTGTAATTCTGCTCCGCCGGGCTCAACTTCCGAGAGAAATAGGCACAGGGATGCAGTCGGGGCGGTGTATCATGATGTTGAGATAATACTGCCCCGACGCCGGTGGTGGATGCGTCCACTTCCACCACGAAAGGAAGATTTGGGTCAGGATGAGTCAGGAGTGGGGCCCTTGTGAACTCCTTCTTAAGAAGGCGGAAGGCTGCGGCTGCTTCTTTGGTCCACTCCAGACCTTTGGGTTTACCCTTGAGGAGATTAGTGAGAGGTGATGTAATCCTGCTGTAGTCCTTGATAAATCGTCTATAAAAGTTAGCAAACCCAAGAAACCTCTGGAGCTCCTTAATGGAAGTGGGTTCTGACCAGGATAGAACAGCCTCAATTTTCTTCCCATCCATACGTATACCGGTTTGGTCAATGATGTATCCCAGGAAATGAATCGACTTCTGGTGGAATGAGCATTTTCTCCGCTTTGAGGTAGAGGTGATGTTCTCTCAATGTGTGTAGGACCTCCGCAACGTGTTGGCGATGTTCGGCCTCACTCCGGGAGTAAATGAGGATGTCATCTATGTACACTATTACACAGTGGTGAAGAAACTCCCGGAGGACTTCATGAATGAAGTTTTGGAATACGGAGGGGGCGTTGACCAGACCGTAAGGCATGACCTCATATTCATAGTGGCCAGTAGGGGTCACGAATGCTGTCTTCCATTGGTCCCCCTCACGTATTCTTATCAGATTATACGCGCTGCGGAGGTCCAATTTAGTGAAGACTTTAGCTTCTCGGAGCTGTTCCAAAGCGGCTGGTACCAGAGGAAGGGGATATCGGTATTTTACTGTACCGTTATTTAGGACCCTGTAGTCGATGCATGGACGCAGCCCTCCGTCCTTCTTGGCCACAAAGAAGAAGCTTGAGGCGGCTGGTGATTTTGAGTGACGTATGTACCCCTGACTCAGAGCCTCCCTTATGTAATCTTCCATTGCCTGATTCTCTGGAAGCGAGAGCGGGTAGATCCTACCTCTTGGCAACTGGGCATCTGGAACTAGGTCGATCGCGCAGTCCCATGGCCGATGCGGCGGTAGCTGGGAAGCTCTCTTGGGGCAGAAGACATCATGAAAGGAGCTGTACTCCTTAGGAATGTGGATAGACTGCTTCTCAGGAGGGCTCTCGACCGATGTTGCAAACAAAGAAATGGGGTTCCGACCTTGAAGAGGGAGATTTGGAAAACAGGCAGGTGTACATCCAGATCCCCATTTCTTTATCTCTCCTGTGCCCCAAGAGATGATGGGATCGTGCTTCACCAGCCACGGGCGCCCTAGAATGATGTCCATATTTGCACCCTCCAGAACCAGAAATTGAATCCTCTCTTGATGTAACACCCCCACTTGAAGAAGGATGTCTTCGCATTGTCGATGGATACGGGTCGAAGATCGAGTGCACTGGGTTATCGGTTGTATCTGGTATATATGCGAGGACGCCTCAGTACGGAGGTGGAGTTGACGACAGAGGGATTGGGAGATGAAGTTCCCTGCTGACCCGGAGTCGATGAGGGCTGTGACAAGGAGAGAAATAGAGGCAGTAGTTATTTGTACGGTGGTAGTAAGTGGTTTACATTGTTCAATATTCGTACTGAATACACTCACTGAAGTCCGAATGGGACGAAGGGGACACTCCATACGGGTGTGTCCACTGACACCGCAGTATAGACACAGACCCCGGGTCAGCCTCCTCTGTCGTTCCGCTGATGTCAGTCTTCCAGACTCTATTATCATGGGTTCTGGTTCTGGAGAGGCTGTTGACTCAGGCGATTGGAGGAGTGCAGACGAGGGGGTGATGGTGTCCTGTTGATAGGAACGAAGACGATCGGAACATCGGAGAGAATGTTGGATGAATCTCTCCAGACCCATTGTATCATCTAATGTGGCCAGTTGGATTCGGAGAGTGGGTTCCAAGCCGAGCCGGTACGTGGTCAACAACGATCTCTCATTCCATCCACTTGCAGCTGCTAGAGTGCGAAACCGGAGAGCATATTCCTGTGTAGATAGAGTACCTTGCTTTAGATGATACAGCTGCTCTCCAGCGGCTACTTCCCCATCAGAACGTCCAAACACCTCTTTGAAATACTCCGTGAAGGTAGTGATGGAATTCATGACCGGCCCGGCTTGGTTCCAGATCGTCTCAGCCCATTTAAGTGCAGGTCCAGAGAGTAGAGATACGATGTAGGCGATCTTTGACTTATCTGTGGGATATAGAGAAGGTTGCATTTCGAATATGAGGGAACATTGTAACAGAAAACCATTGCACTCCCCCGCTCCGCCTGAGTAGGGCGCTGGTCGGGCCATGGGACTGGAAGGAAGGGCCGAAGAAGAAACTGTGGAGGCGGAAGTGCTCGGTGCTGGTGGTGCGTTGGAAAGTGGAGCTGGTGGCTGTAGAATCCGCTTCAACTGGTCCACCAGCTCTTGAAAGTGATCGGGGGTGCTCATGTTGTCGTCGTTATTGGTCCGGGCTTCTGTTATGAAGCGGACAGGAGACAGAGGTAAGGAAACGTTAGGGTGTTTATTGAATGACAACAAGGAGCACATGAAGGATAGCCAGGAGGATCAGGAATGATGTTGGGGTCTTCTCCTCCGTGGCTGGGTAACAGGAATACACGAGGATGGACAGCACACACCAGATACAGCTGACAGAGGATGACACAGACTTGGAAGGACTGGAAGACAGGACGATACGGGAGGACCAGGAAGACTAGGGAGGAATACAAAGAGAACAGGTAAGTAAATCGTTTGTTTAGCTGAGGATGACTACGCTGAGTGGTCGCTCAGTTGTCCGCTTTCGTCGAGACGAGCCCGGACAATGAGCGACTGGAGTGCTGTGCTTTTATCTGGTGCTCGTGAATGTGATGCAGCTGTGTGCTCATTAGAAGTCAGGTGATGGTGATCTTCGTGAGTGGGGATCGTGAGAGCCTGACCAATCCGTGACATATATAGAATATAATAAGGATATATAGGATATAAATATAAAGGATTAACATATTACAAAACATTATTTTCTAGCCTACATAAATATAAAAACCATACTTCCATGCCTTCTTCATCTCGGGGGGCTTTTTCAGTTTATTCATAACAATTTGCTTTTGTATAATGTTATCATTTTTAGCAGTATTATTCATTATATGCATATTTATATTTGTTTTATTAAAAACAAGCTTAGATTTGTCCACCTGTCAGGTTTTAGACCATATGGGGCATAGCACACTTCGTTATTATTGTTCATTTATTAGTTTGCTGGAAATTAGAACTGAATTTAGAAATAGTTTTGAAACAAATCTTTGTGCTTAGCAAACTAAATTAATTATTTATAGGCTAATGGATGTCTGTGCGTACAAGAAGTTTCCCTATCCATGAGAGTGAAAGTAAAATTAAACAATAGAGGGAGACTCATCTCTCATTCTCGTGCTGTAGATGCTCTGTTTAACTGTTTTCTCTCTAGTGAAGGGTTCAGTTTTTACACTTTCAAAGTCCGTCATGTAAATAGCAAATGCACCATGGCGCGACACAACTGATTCTTAAAGGAAATGGGAGATGAGTCTCTGATTGGTTTATTCTCAAAACACACCTATAACTCATTAAGAAAATAAGCTCAACCCTTTTAGACTATGCGCCACGAAGCAAAGCAGATTTTTACGTCCTTATATTAGCAAAAGTGGATTTTGACACGCATTGGATTCTGACATGCATTTGCGCCCTGCGCTTTAGGCTTTGCGCATGGATCGTCAAAATAGAGCCCAAAAAGTGTTGTGTGGAAGAAAGGCCAACCAAAGACCTGGGTTCAGACATGGGTTATTTTCAACCCAGGCTCATTCTGATGACGTACCCCTATATAGATTTCTGGAAAATCTGAGATTTCTGTCCCAGGAGCTATGTTTTTGTGCAGTTTTTGTTTGAGGCAACTGTGTATGCTTTTTCAGGGGGGTATTCCAGAAGGCAGGTTATTTGACATACCCGGGTATGCTTAAGAGTAAGTAGGTGGATAACCTCAGCTTTTGGTTCCAAAAATGGAGGTAACTTTTGGGGTATGTTAACTAACCTTAGCAACTTACTCTCTGCTCCGGAGCAGGTTATATTCCAGAGTTTGTATGTTTCAGAGACATTACTGAGCATTGCGTGCTCTTTTGATGAGAGTTTTGATGGATGTAGAAGCACAGATATACACATTTTTTCATCGTGAGAGGGTTATAAGTGCATAGTTATTTTTATAACCAAATGAATATTTGAATGAACGTTGTTGTTTTTCAAAGTAATTGTTAATGTATTTAAAGGGCACCTAGTTTACCCCTTTTTTAATATTAACATGGTTCTTCTGAGTGTACTAGTTTAGGTTCAGTTCAAAACACAAGTCAGTTTTTTATTATAATGTGTTAAAAAATGTCATTTTGGGGGCGAGTACACAGGTCGCTGTTTTAGGGGTGTGTTGCTTCACATGAAAATTAGTTTCGACTTCCCGCCCAACTTAACAAGGGGGCGGAGCCAAGAGCTCCCCCGCAACATGAGTGAGAGGACTAGTATTCAGCCGTACATGTATCAATATTCCTAGTGTGTCAGAATGTGTCAGAGTGGTAGTTACAAAATCATTTGTGTCTTTGTATAGTTTTACAGCCGCTATGTAACGATGCACGCGTCATCCATATAGGCATGTAATGATTAACCAATTTCATTATTAACCGCACTTTAATTCATCACAGTTAATTAATCATAAAGACTTCTCAAGAACTTGTTTCTGCACGGAACAAACAGCCACACCTAGTTGAGATGACAGGGAGCTTCTGTGACCGCAGGAAATGCAAATGGCTGAAGTTTAAGGAAGACGCAGTGAAAAGTACACGTTTGCGAACCCACCTAAAGTTACAAACAATGGCACCAATGAGAGCGATCATGTGGTTATTGTTGTTCCACCAGTTGAGATCAATCGAGTGTTTTCGGAGAGAGTGCTGAAAGACTCGGTGGATCAGCTGTTTTTAATGGCCTGAATCTCTATATGTTGCATTCACTGCGTGTAAAGCACAAATGGCAGCTAAATGTAAAATCTCTGTTGCTCATTCGCAGGAAGATGATGAAGGCTCTTGTGTTGAGCCCAATGAGCCTTACATCCAAAAGAGCAAGTGTTCCTTTGGTGACATTGCTTTGACTCACACGCTGAAAATGGCTGACGTGAAACAACAAACTGAGGATATGGTAATGCACGCCTGTCAATCAATATTGGTGGGTGGGGAGACCGCACTCTTACATCAAGTTGCGGTCGCTCCAATTGCTCCACCGTTTTTATGTTAAATTGAAAAAAAAAAGGACCGGGTGTGTTTATATCACCCCAGTCTCTACACTATACCTACACACATGTCTGTCCAAACAGCTTGAAAAGATTTGAAATGATTGAATAGATTTTTTACCATAGGTGCCCTTTACACACATTTTCAAATCAAACATGACAAATCAGAGGTCTGCGCTTACCATGGTTAGCATACTTCTCAATGCAGCTCTTTGTTTTTACGTTAGGGAATTTTACTGTAGAATGTGGCAATAGCGTGTATAACTATCTGTACAGTATGCCTGGCACTGGACTGTTTTATACATATTTGTGCAGTTCCTTGGCCATAAACCACTGCGTATAATTACAGACGATTCAAAGTGTGGCAAAAGTGTAGTGGACAGTGTGCCGTTAAAAACAATGGTGTGCACAGTGGAGCGACTTCGAATCTTTTAGAGATATCGTTCTTTTCCTCTCTTTCTCTCTCATCACCCCTCACATTTTTTCTGTAGCTTATATATAATATTATAAGAAGTGGCAGCTTTGTCTTTTGTAGGAAAATATATCCATATTTTAAGATGTCGTTCATATATTCATCTATTCACACACAGACACACACACACACACACGCACACACACACACACACACACACACACACACACACTTAACATCATTTTTTCAGGGTTTCTAAATGCTATTGGGTGCATGAATTGCAGCCTCTTTTATAGCTCCATCAGTCAATAAAGGACACTGATAATATGAAATCTGTCCATAGTATAAATGTGCAGGTAACAACTTAATTTTCTGTCCTTAATCTTTTGCTGTTTCAACTATTAAACTCAATACTAGCTCCTATGTGATGACCCTACCTGATCTCAATGTTAAGGCTAAATGGCTGATTTTCAGGGAGTCTTCATTATGATGTACATTCCAACAGGATACATTTTCTTTACACAATGTTTTTTTTTTAACTATATTTCTATTATACACATCAATCATTACTGGGCACTACATTTGTTACTTGCTGGAGGACAGAGGATACCCTTTTCTACCTTATATGATGACACCCTAGCTCCAGCCTGACCCAGAGGAATCCTCAGTGACCCAAGCAGACCAGAGAGATGGAAGAGTGCTAAGAGATATAAAATGTCAAAAAAAAGTTTAATTAAATAGTTTGGTCTGAAGCACTGTTCATTTCTTTATTTATTAAAGGATAGAGCAGCTCCTCTAACTGGTGGCCCACAGCAGTTAGACAGGCCTCAGCCTCCTTTCTATTAGCTACATGACAGAAAGAATATTCTAAAGTGTTTAATACATAGCTCCAGTAATCAAATCTTACCTTTTAGGAGAATGTTTGTGTTTAATTTTGACTTTGGACAGAGTTCTTCTAGCGCCAGAAGGATTACAATTTCTATAAGCCTTATATAGCCTACTAGTCAATAAACATTATAATTGTGGCCTTAGGAAATTATCGGCAGGAAAATTAAATGCATGACTGGTTATGGTCGCTGGTTCGAGCATGTTCTCCCCGTGTTCGCGTGGGTTTTCTCCGGGTGCTCCGGTTTCCCCCACAAGTCCAAAGACATGTGGTATAGGTGAATTGGGTAAGCTAAAAAAATTGTCTGTAGTGTATGAGTGTGTATGGGTGTTTCCCAGTGATGGGTTGCAGCTGGAAGGGCATCTGCTGCATAAAAACATGTGCTGGATGAGTTGGCAGTTCATTCCGCTGTGGCGACCCAGGATTAATAAAGGGACTAAGCCGAAAAGAAAATGAATGAATGAATATTTATTTCCTCTGTTGATGCGGATGTGTAATATGTGATTAAAACCTCCAACTCCGCATCTGTAAAGTGTGTTACTTTCAATGGTGACTCGTGAATTTGGCGATCTACTGAAAATGCCTTCAGGTATGTGCCGTGCACGCGCATTAACCCACGATTATCTTAAGGAGGTTGATTTAACTAACACTTATCAGCTGTTTTGGAACCAACATACTCGCAGTAAGCAGGTTTTGGGTTAATCAACTGAGAGTTCAGGGTTTAGCAGATGGTAAGTTAACCCAGGATCTCAAATTTGTCTTGCGAGTGTCATTCACAAGAGACTACTGTTCTCATGTAAATCCACTAGAGGCCGCTGTTGACTGACTTACTGACTGACTGACTGACCAACCGACCGATAACCCCACACTCACCCTTCTCTAAACCCAACTAATAGTATTTTAAAAAGCACACATTGACCTGCCTCTTCCCTAAAACCAACCGCAGTGGTTTGAAAAGCAATCCAGAAAAAGGAAACCGCCAATTTTTACCACGTTTAGATTGTACCACATTCTCACCTTGTTATTAACCTGTTTACTTTATTTTTTTGGCTTCTGTTTTTGTCTCATCTGCTTTCTGGAACAGTTCTTGACTAGACTTGAACCCCATTGTCTCGGTCAACTCTGCTCTGCATCTCAAGTTCGCCGGTGTACATGTCGAGCTACCGGACAAACTGGTAACAGCGGAAAAGCCGTCCACATGTGGGTAAGCGGTCAGCTGGTAAGCGCAAAAAGGAACAGCATCATACCGCCCTAAAGACGAAATGCAGCCATGCGTAGCTCTGGCTACATAATTCGCAATCTCCAGAAACTTATATAGGGCTACGTTTTCAGAATGAGCCTGTGTTGGGTATTTGTGGTGGGGCACTATAGAGAGCATTTGATTATTCACAAGGTCTGATCAGAAGCTGAACTATACATTGATGTCATAAAAGTTGATTTGGAAGTAAGAAACTTTCAATACTTACATCTTCTATCTGCAAATGTTGTCACTGTTTAGATAACCTGTTCTAACATATTTACACTAACAAATGAACATTTAATTTCAGGAGAACTTGAATTGTGCAGCACATCCCAGAACAACTCAATAGCAACACCCTGGCCATCACTCACTGTATTTTGTGCATTATTGTGTAGGAATTTCAATCAGGAAACATGTTTAATTTAAAGTTTGAAAAATGCAGAATATATTTTTCAGGTTTTTTTTTTTTGCTATTGCTCTACAGACTATTGGGTGACACATTGAGTGAGAGAGAAAGAAAAAAGAAAGAGTGACAACCTGGAAAAAGAAGAAGAGACAGAAAAAGTGGACAAATTAGCGTTTCAGTGCTGTCACTTCTGTTCAGGCTTCTCTGAAGTCACTTATCAATGAACAGAGCCAGTAAATAACAGGGGAGAAAACAAGCAATGATGTTTCTCACGCACCAGTAAGAACTGACACAGAGGTCTCTGTAAAATCCCTGGTGCGTTTTCCACTGAACACCGTCAAAGAGCAGCTCCTGCATTGCAGTAAACAGACAGCGGAGAAGATGCAGACGGTGATCACACCCACCCACAAACATACACATGCAGACAGTATAAGCAGAGCCATAATAAATATATGATGCTTTTCCAGTTCTGTCATGATAACACTCTAGCGCTTTTACAGTTTTACAGCATTATGAACTGCTTCACTAACTGGAACTGTCATGGACTGGCTTAATAACTGACTTTTAGTGCACTAAACATAAGCTGAATCTCTACACACTTCCCACATAACATTACTCATATTAGACTTGACTCGTCATTGGTGATTTCTGTAATGTCTGATATTAATATGTTACTAATCTTTAACAAAACGCATCATGGTGGCACACAGCAAAAATTGCTGGTCTGCAGCTGGTTGTGCATTTTTGTGAGGAGTTTGCTTGTTGTCTTCGAGTTTGTGGGTTTCCTCCTGGTGCTTTAGTTTCCCCTTAGATCCAAAAACATGCAGCATAGGTGAATAGCCTGAACTAAACTGGTCATAGTGTATGTATGTGTGTGAATGAGAGAGTGTATTGGTGTTTGCCAGTACTGGGTTGTGGCTGGAAGGGAATCCACATAAAACATATGCCAGAGTAATTGACGGTTCATTCCACTGTGGTGACCCCTGATAAATCAGGGACTAAACCAAAGATAGTGAGTGAGTGAGTGAGTAATCCTTAATATAAAATAATAAATTATCCTTCCGCTCACTGATTTCTCTTAAGATAGCAGCATTTAAAAAATGAAAACACTAGGGCTGTTTTCAATAAATATTTTCTATTTTTTGTTTTTACTACAGAATATTTATGGGAAAAATAATGATAATAATTCCTCACAATATTTACAGATATTTTGTAAAAAAAAATAAAGAATTAATAGGTATAAATAAGTAATGTAATAGTAAAATAATTCATATATAAATATAGCAGTTAATATAGCAGTTAATATCAGTTGTACCATAAAATGTATGTATGTATGTAAATATGTATATATATATATATATATATATATATATATATATATATATATATATATATATATATATATATATATATATATATATATATATATATATATGTGTGTGTGTGTGTATATATACACATACACATATATATACACACATTCATTTCATTTTCTTTTCGGCTTAGTCCTTTTATTAATCTGGGGTCACCACAGCAGAATGAACCACCAACTTATCCAGCATATGTTTTACACAGCAGATGCCCTTCCAGCTGCAACCCATGGCAAACATCCATACACACTCATTCACACACATACACTATTTAGCTTACTCAATTCACCTATAACTTATGTCTTTAGACTTGTGGGGGAAACCGGAGCACCTAGAGGAAACCCATGCGAACACAGAGAGAACATGTAAACTCCACACAGAAATGCCAACTGGCCCAGCCGAGGCTCAAACCAGTGACCTTATTGCTGTGAGGCGATCGGGCTACCCACTGCTCTACCATGACGTTATTAATGCATTATTCAAATCTAAAGTTGTGCTTGCTAACATTAGTGCAATGTGAGGTTACAAAAACTGACAATAAACAGTTTTTTTTTTAATAAATACTTAAATAAATGTGTTGTTCATTATGTGTTCATGCACATTAATTAACATTAAATAATGGAACATTGTTTTGTATAGTGTTGCCAAAAATATATTAATAATAATGTTTATTTTCATCATCTTCGTCATTGTAATTGTCTATATTCAAATTGAAGGATGAAAAATTACTAATGGCTCTTCTTATATGATTTATTTTTTTCTGAGCTGATCAAAGGACATTCTGAGATTGCCTTCTCTGTGAAGGATGTACAGCATAATAATTATAAAGTCTAATTAGACAACATAAGTAAGTTGCCTTAGATTCAGAAAGTGATATACAGTAATTTACAGCCAGAAATATGGCCGCTGACTCATTAATATCATGTATTGATGGGAAGGGAGTGTGTTTGTGTCTGTTCATGCGTGTATGTGTGTCTGCCTATGCATGTGTGTGCATTTACTGCAGTAATCTGAGTATCAGCGACTATTACTCATGGTAAAGGAGACAGGGTGGGAAGTTTAGCGGAGCTGTCAGCTTCAACTGTTCGGAAATCGCTTCATTAATCCAAGTGCTTTTCATTCATCTCTCCAGTCGCAGTGCATCTGCCTGAGGATGGGCCTCGGCGTCTGCCACTGCACCAAACCGCTTCAGCAAGCAGAGCCCAAATGATGACACAACCGTGCCAGAAGCTGTTTACTAAAGAAAACATGAATAATGACAAGAACTGTAAAGGAAGCATTGCATAGGGAGCAGGACAACCCAGTAGGAAGAGGTAGTGACGATAATTTGGAGCGAGTCAAAGAAAGCAAGTTGGTGACCTAACTATTTTTCAAAAACAAACAAAAAATAGAAATAAATCAACAAATTACCAGCAGAGCATATAAATACAGTACAAGTGAACCTGAAAGGTGACGAATAAACAAGGTATATGAGATTTTCTCATACAAGTCAATCCTAAAAAAATTGCTAAATTACACTGCACAGTCCTAAAGGTGCAATGCAATGGATCAATCTGTTTAAATAGTTCTCTGATGTCTAAATAAAAATGTATTTGGCTTACAGTGGATAAATGCAAAAAAATCTTCTGAAATGAATTTATATGTCTATTTACAACCCTAGGAAATGGTCCTAAGATGAAAAGCTTTGTTTTTACCTTATTTAGAAGGGTCATGAATATTAATGAGCTCCACTCCCATGCTCTCGTCAGAGATCTCTATGTATGGCTCTGACTCCTGCATCTCAACTGCACACTGTGATGTACTCTGAAATACACATGTGCAAAATAACCATGCTTCAGTTGTCCAAAAAAGTTTGTTTTCAAAATAAGAGTCTTAAATATGCAAGAAATATAATAAACTCTGTTAATCTTAGAAAAAAAGGGAAAATATGGTGTTGTATTAACTCAGTAAGAACCGTTGTGGTTGATCAAACATTTTTGGGGGGTGGGGTTCCTATGAATAATGTCACAGTCTGTGTTTTGTTTCGATCGGCCTTTACATGAGAATCAAGAAACATTGGTGTTTGAGACTCATGGTTGGGGCCAGATGGAGTCTGCGGACATTTTTTGCTATTTCTGCAGAGAATTTTGGTAAAAATCTGTGGATTTCTGTGGAATTATTTTGGGAGTATCATAACTAAACCTTAACATATAACATAAAACGTAATACCTTTTTAACTTTTATTTAATGTTTAAAATGCAAATCCAATTAGGTCCACTTTATTTGGTAAACAAAGCAAGTCTTTCATATAATACATCTACTAAAAGACAGAAAATATTACTTTACAAACTGTATTGTACATAAATCAGACGAATATTTTCATATAAGTCAATAATATTCCTGTAATTAATTTCAAATCTGAATAACTCACAATGACTCAAGTAAATAAACAGAATTAATGATGGGCTAAAAATCTGCGGAATTCTGTGCGCACAAGTTCCGTGTGGGCCTACTCATGGTATGTAATTTCCATGTAATGAATCCTTATTTTCTTAACTTTGCATAGGTTTATCCAGTTTTCCGTTCTGTTTTCCATTTAAAAGTATAAATAAGGTATTGGTTAATTAATCCTGATTAATCTATAGATCCTATAAATCCTTGCACAGATTGCTCAGTCAGGATAATGACAGTTTTTTTGTTCGTTTGTTTGATTAACAGCCTTTAAGAGCTTTAAATGCACAGACCCAATTTATTGACATGTTTTCTGTTTGCAATTACTTAAGACGTAATCGACTACAGTATAGCAGCTATTATCCAATAATTGTGGAACCAACATCACTACTTGCTATACACTTTTATACACATATACACTTATTTAACCACACACTTACATGCCAATTTGCACATAACAGCTGCACATATAACATTGTATATAGTAATAAACATGTACATACACTTGTCAATTTGTATATTTGCACTCACTACTTCTATTTTTTTTAAATATATTTATTATCTGTTTTTTGTCCTGTCTCTGTAATTCTGTTGCACTGTAGAAGCTTTTTCATGAAAACAAATTCCTCGTATGTGTGAACATACCTGGCAATAAAGCTCTTTCTGATTCTGATTCTGATTCTGATGTTTATCTGCATCTATAATTTGATTATTTCTGATAAACATGTGGATTCAATCACAGTAAGTTCACATTACATGCATCTTCCCCTTTGTTTCCTTGCAACTTTTATTATTCAGATTACCTACTGTAAAATTAAAGCATCAAATCACCTTAGAAAGTTAATTTTGTATGATACATCTTAATAGTTTTCAGTAAGAAATTAAGTTGAAAAAAATGTATCAGCCTCTATTAATATCAAAACAATTTATACCAACCTACTCACTGTAATGACTTCAAAAGCTAATGTTTCTTATTTTTACATCATTCACATGACTAGCATTTACAAGTTACACTTTTAACCCTTGTGCACTGTTCAAATTTACTACCCTTTTGTTATGTTTGGGATGAAAACATCCACTGAATTAAACTACTGTAAAATGCATCAGATAAATATTTTTTTATTCACATTTTTTTGCAAAAATCTGTTAATCAAACCTTTTACTCAACTATTTAATTGCCAAATTCATAAATTATGTCACTGATTTGATGGAAAAAAACACACACAAAATGACGTATTTTAAACATAAAAGTAATCGAGGACTGGATTTTGTTTCCTTTTATCACAGTCTTGGACATGTTAATGATAAGTAACAACATTGTCTTTGATGCATTGTTAGATTTTTTTCTCCCTAACTGTTTACTGTTGGTGACTGTTTTTGCCCCATTTACTTCCATTATAACCACATTTGATGGTGCATAAATACACAGTATTTGTTTTTTACTATATTTACTTCATGTAGTTCTGAGAGCTCAGATGCATATTTTGACAATTCAATTCAATTCACCTTTATTTGTATAGCTGTTTTACAATGTAGATTGTGTCAAAGCAGCTTCACATAAAAGGTCATAGTAAATTGGAACAGTGTAGTTCAGTTCAGTATGGTTAAAAAATCACTACTGAGAGTCCAAACACTGAAGAGCAAATCCAACGATGCGCTGCTCTTCAGATCCCTAACCATGCAAGCCAGTGGCGACAGCGGAGAGGGAAAAAAACTTCAGTAATTGGCGAAAGTGAAGAAAAAAAACCTTGCGAGAAACCAGACTCAGTTGGGCACGACCATTTTAATTTCTCCGCTAGCCAAATGTCTTGTGCAGAGCTGCAATTTCAGCGGCGGAGGCTGGAAGCTGGCCTCAGCGAAGACTCGTCTGTCCCTGGAGCGTCACAGGAATCAGTCTCATGTTCTCCACTCCTCCATGATCACCACAGTAGCTGCTCAGGATACGACCTGGTCCAGGATATGGAAACCTTGGGATCATCTCGTCGTTGGTCTTGGATCGAATCAGTGACTCTGCATAGTCTGAGGGCCTCGGGAAGAGTATCCCCAGGTGAAAATGGAGAATAAAGAGAATGATGCAGAAACCTGTGTGGAAACCCACTAAGTGGTGCACTGAGTGTATTCTTTACTGAACAGATAGGTCTTTAATCTAGTTTTGAACTGCGAGAGTGTGTCTGAGCCTCGGACGTTATCAGAAAGGCTATTCCAGAGTTTAGGAGCCATAAATGAGAAGGCTCGACCTCCTTTACTTGACTTTGCTATTCTAGGTACTACTAGAAGCCCTGAGTTTTGTGATCTTAAAGAGCGAGTTGGAATGTAGCGAGACAGAAGGTTGGTTAGATAAACAGGAGCTAGATTATTTAAAGCTTTATATGTAAGAAGCAATATTTTAAAATCAATACGAAACTTAACAGGCAGCCAGTGTAAGGAAAATAAAATTGGGGTGATGTGATAAAATTTTCTAGACCTGGAAAGAACTCTAGACCTGATAAGAACTCACATCAAGATAAGTGCGAAATGGTCACTCTCACACACATACACACACTTTAATTTGCTGTTATACTCCATATACAATACAGAAACTCCAGAAGCTTTTTTTTTGCACAGGCCTATCTAAAGGGTTAATGGTACCAACTGATGATCAACAAATTTTCTAATTTTACCTGTTCCCAACAAGGAAAACCACCAACAGACAAAAATGCCTGATTATATGATGTCATGGCTTTGTAATGAAGAAAATGGGGTTATAAAGGAAGTAAATGTGACAAAAACAGCCACCAGCAGTAAAGTACGGAGAAAAACTCAAAATCAATCAAAAACAAAGTATCAAAGGCAATTTTGTTTCACATGTTCAAACTTTGATAAAAGGTAAAAAAAAATCCAGACCACAGTTACTTTTTTATGTTAATAACACATCATTTTGTGTGTTTTTTTCACCAAATCAGTGACATTATTTATGAATTTGGCAATTAAAGAGTGAAAATCTTGTAATTTTCTAAGCAATTTAGTAGTTTTGATCAGGACTGAGGTTGATTAACAGATTTATGCAAAAAAAAAAAAAAAAGAAATGACAAAAAATATGTATCTGATGCATTTTTAAAGCAGTTTAATTCAGTGGATGTTTTCATCCCGAACATAACAAAAGGGTAGTAAATTTGAGTGTATTAGGTTATTTTAAAATTTAAAGCATTTTCTCAAAATAAGATTTTTCACCAAAAATCATTTCGCTACGTGAAACAGAAAAAATTATGGCCAAATTAAGATTTAAAATGACCCCAGAGTGAATGAAAACATCCCCAACAGTACATACTGTAAGGGTTAATCTACTGTTTGTTGATTTCTTTTGGCACTATAATGAACATGGAGATAACTGTGCTGCATTAGTTTCTTTCCCCCACATCTCAATGAATTTGCACAGCCCCGATTGGTGGGACAAACTCAGCAGTAAAGGTAGCGACGGTAATTGGTGGAGGAGTGAAAGAAAGGCTGAAGTCGGTCACCTGACCTTTGTCTGACTTTGTAATTAGCAGGTTGTCTCTGAGGATTGGCCCCATCGGCCTATTGACTACGCCAGGATCTGCATTTCCCACAATCCTCTGACTCTCCTCTCTGGTGGGGTCTTTCTTTAGCCCTGTTTTTGGATGTTGGCAGGCAACTTTTTTTTCATTGGCATTGTGATGCCACAGGAGTGTGCCAGCTGTTTACAGCTCTTTGTCTTTCAGTTACGCTGCGTTCCTTTCCTTTCCTCCTCTAGACAATGATGATGAACTGCTGCAACTATACTATACTTGCTCTTTTTCTCTTTGACACCAGTTCCTGTGCATTGTGAATAATTCTCTGCATTTTCGCTTTGGATCCATCGCTAAGTTTTTTGGCAGAGGACACTTGCAGAAATCATAGTTAATGCTCTTAACATCAGCCGATTATCTGACTATTAATTGAATTAGTAGTCCCTCTGAGAGCCTGAAGGTGCCCCGAGGTTAATTATATTTTGGGTATATTTGAGTCTACTGCCCAGGACTTAATGTGAAAAAACCTCTAAAGATTTAATGAGAGTCAGAAAACAAAATCAATAGAGATTCTCAGCTGTGAAAGTGCCAAAGAGGCAGGATTTGCAATTACTTCTGAACAAAACAACGAAAAAGTTGATTTGCTCTGAAATGTTCAGAAATGTGAAACTTGAAAATGAGTTTTAGATTGTCACACTGCATGCAACTCTACAAATTGGCCACTGGTGGCAGTAAAATCATAATCTTTCTTTTTTTATCATTGTTCATGTTATATTCATGTTGTCTGGTTTTGCTATTACTGTGTTAGGATCTCAACATACTGAATGTTTACGTATTATTTCCCATTTTTAAATGTTGGCATTTGCAAATCCTCTGTGTAAGGCATTTCTGTACAACTTTTAGTCAACTTGCTCAGTAGCTCATCTGGTACAATAAAAATGAGTTAAGCTAAAGGGATGGAAGACACATTTGTCAAGTAAAAATGCCATTGTTGCTTCAGAAAATGTTGCTCACTATTACCCGAACTACAATTCTGCAACATAGGCTCATTCTGAGGATCATTTCTGGAGATCACGAATTATGTAGCCAAAAGTACGTAAGATTGCATTCCAACTTTAAAACAAACAATATGAGGCGTTAGGACATCGTTCCTTCCTTTTGGAGGGTCAATCGTTGCTTTTGAAAACACTATCGAATAGGTTTATGGACAGAGGAGGGTGGGTAAGTCAGTCAGTCTACAGCGGCCTCTGGTGGATTTACGTGAGAGGAGCAGGCACAACTGGCACTCCCGAGATGAATTTGAGATCTGGAAAAAGTGTAAATAGCAGCCTCTGGTGGATTCCTGAAAACAAAAACTGCAAAAAAAATAAAATAAAAAATGACTTTCCGGGATATATTTGGTGCTTTCCAGCAATGTATATAGTTATACATATTCAGAATGAGCCTGGATTGCAATTCTGCCACTAAACTGCACTATATTTCCCATCATTTACCTCACTCACACACCTGTTCCGGATCACCCCTGATTGCTTAGCTTAAAGGCATGAAGACTGATTATATGGACAATATATCTACCTCACTTCCTCACCAACACAATCTCACGGCAATTTGTTACTTTTTGATTTAGTGGCTAATTCGTATGAATTCGTACAATCTAATTCGTACATTTTTGTACGATTTGCTCATCCTCCAATGACGGTTGGGTTTAGGGGTGGGGTTACACCTCCTTTTTAAAATCGTACAATTTTGTACGATTGAACTCAAACGAATTTGTACGAATTAGCCACTAAACTGACAAAACGTAAAATACTTACGTTTTCTCGAGAGAGATCAGGCTGTGCTCACACACATTGCTGAGTCTTGTTTGTCTGTAACTTTACAAAGCCTTTATTGTTTAACCTGTTTGCTACCTGCACCAATCTTTTGCCTGTGACCACAACTACTCTTTGGATTACCCTCATAAGACCGTTTTTATCTGTTTGACCACTGCCTGCCTGACTAAGCTGTAAATAAACTGTGTTTGTACCCTCACCTCTGTTGTCATCCCAACACACGCTTTACAATCAGTAAGTGTAGTTGCTACAGTCTATTGTTTTCAGCTTTTAGCACTACTCTTTGAACATTTGCAGTTAATAGAGCAAGATAACATAACTTGATGTCAGATACACAGATTCAAATTTACTTGTGTAAAACTGAATGTATTATTAAAAATGTTGCCACATCAACGGATACAGTTAAGCCAACAATTATTAATATCCCTTGCAAATTCTGACATAAAGATTTTGTTCAAATGTAAATAAAAGCTGAGAAGTCAGAATTTAAGAAACTTTATCTTTAGTAACTGTAAGTCAGAGAAGAACAGAAAATATTTGATGTTTTTTTATAGTTTAAAAATGAATGTTTGGTTTGGAAACGACCATTAAGCAAAATCTGCAGTCCAAACATGCCCACGCATTTACTTATTCAAGATTCAATACACAGCAAATGACACACGAGCAGACAAGTGATTTGAAAACACTTCAGATGTGTATGTCATTATATTTCTGTTGACTTTCAAACAATGGAAAAAATCTACAGCATTCAATTTGACTAGACAACCTGGAACCCATTTCCACACATCAAATTTGAATTGAACTTCAAACCACATGTGGCTATGTTTTTGTACTACACACTCATTTTATATAGTAAACAAAACGGATTTGAGCTGAATTGACTTGTTCTAGCTGACAAGCTGTCTTAAATCCCTCAACACGTAATCGCAGTGTATTGGTATACAACATTTAGGCAAATTTAGGCAAACTGAATAGATACTGGCTCACAGTTTGAATCCAGTGATCAGTGTGGTGCCAGCGATTGAACAATTGTCTGTTTTATTGTCTCACTTTTTTTGAAAGTAATTTTTCACCAGCTCACCCTCCTGCCCGTGTTTGGTCCTGGAGCATGACATGAAACGAGATGTGCAGAAGAAAATGAGTTTGAAGTGACTTGCTGATGAGCAGCAGCTTTGCTTGTGAGTGTGTGTCTTGCACCAATACCCACAGCATCCCACTGGGAACAATGAAAATGTCATTTTATGTAAGTTTCCTGTTGAAGCAGAATGCGGAATACTGATAGATGTTTTTAATGTGGAGCCAGTTGTCCATGAGGAGACTCTGAGGTTTATAATGAGCTGGGGATATCTCACTACGGGGGGAATCTCTGTTTAATAGAGCTCACAGGCCTGTGACATCATCACCAAGCAGATCTAGAGTATATGAGTGGCTTATTTCATTAGTGGGAAAATTACAGTTGAGTCTATTAGGGGTGTTGTTACACTGTTTTATATCTATTCAATACTTATTTAAGGCACCGTTTACACTAATAAGTTTTAGTTTTACAGTTACTTCTTCCGTCCACACTACCCCAGAGTTTTCAAGCCCTGAAAATGGAGCGTTTGAAAATGCTGAAGAGGCTATTTTGTTTTTAAAATGCTGCTGCTCTGTGTCAGTGTGGATAGGGGAAAAACGGAGACATCTGAAAACGGAGTCGTGGCTGCAGACATTCTGATTGGGACTTTTTCTCAATATTAAGTGCACAGAGTTCAGTCTTGCATTCTTTCCTTGTAAGTTTAGATTTTGCAAGTTTGATATGGAAAACAAACTCCCAAGGGCCCGACAGGTAAATCTTCAAAGGGAACAGTGTACTCACTATCTATTTCAGTACCTTAACAATAAAATGAAATCATGATATAAGGAACTGCCTATTTTCAATTTGATATTAACAACTTAACGTACACCAAAAATGTTAAGGCATTGTGTAGCTACATATTTATAATTTATATGACAGTCATATTCACAGAACATATAACATAACTGCCTCCTTTCATTTTCTTCGAAAAATATGAAACACACCCTGTCTCTTTTGCTGAATATCAGTTTTAATAATCAAGAATGGCCATTATAAAAGTATAATGTACAATAAGTTTATTTATTCATTCATTTTCTTTTCGGCTTAGTCCCTTTAATAATCTGGGGTTGCCACAGCGGAATAAACTGCCAAGTTATCCGGCATTTGTTTTACGCAGCAGATGCCCTTCCAGCCGCAACCCATCACTGGGAAACATCCATACACACACACACTCATACACTATGGTCAATTTTAGCATATCCAATTCACCTGTACCACATGTCTTTGGACTTGTGAGAGAAACCAGAGCACCTGGAGGAAACTCACGCAAACACGGGGAGAACATGCAAACTCCACACAGAAATGCCAACTGACCCAGCCGAGGCTTGAACCAGTGACCTTCTTGCTTAATTTTTTAGAGTGTAAAGGTAATAATTAAAACAGCCCTTCTTTATTTCTGTTGAAGCATTTATTTTGTTTTCAGCCAGAATTTCTCTTAGGCGGCTGCAACTCAAAAAGTTCAGCCACAGGAGAAACGGTCAAGCCTGGTTTCTCTTGAGGTATTTTTTCCTTCACTTTCATCAATTGGTGAGGTTTGTTCCTAACCGCTGTCACCACTAGCTTGCTTGGTTTGGGACTTGTGGAGTTGTGCATCAATGGATTTGCTCTTTAGTGTAGACTTCCAGCAGTGAAAATTAAACCACACTGAACTGAACTAAACTGAACTTTGAAACTGGACTGACGCAGTTTCATTTTACTAGAACTTCTATGTTAAGCTGATTTGACACAATCTATATTGTAAAAGCGCTATAGAAGTAAAGATGAATTAAATTGAATTGAATTTAACACTACACGTTGCAATGTGTAAAATAACAATGCATGATAGTAATGCTACGCCTGCTCCGGTGTATGGATCACCTTTGAATAACCCTGTTACTGTATATCAATAGTTAAAAGTGTCTTTAAAGGGCACATAGGTTACCCCTTTTTTCATATTTAATATAAGTCTTTTGTGTCCCCAGAATGTGTCTGTAAAGTTTTAGCTCAAAACACGCATCAGATTATTTATTATAGCTGTTTGAAGTGTCTATATTATAGCTGGAAAAAAGGTTTTGCTGTTTTTATGTACTGGCCCTTTAAGGCTAGTCCTCCCCGCCCACCGTTCCCACGTGCCTGTCAGCAATCGCCGCCCTCGGCTGCCTCAGGAAGCAGATCTCACAAAACGTATGTGAGAAATACTACAGTAAGAACTTTAACAATGAGTATTTGATGCATTTTTTGTGGATTTGTAGTCACACACAATGTCATTACATTACATAATGCCATTACATAAGTTTACGCACACACACAGCAAGGACACAAACACATAGCGCAGACACATACACACACGCACACACACACACAAACGTAGCGCAGACACACACGCACACACATAGCTCAGACACGCAGACACACACACACACACACACACACACACACACACACACAGAGAGAGAGAGAGAGAGAGAGACAGCGCGTTAAGCTTTGCACTCGTTTTGCACGCATATGTGACATGATACTGGTAATCTCCACTGCTGTATGGATATCTGTTATATTATTGTACAAAATAAACCTGATTTAACATCCACAAACCACGATTGAAGCGTCTTTCTTTATAATTGTTCTGACACGCAGTCGTGCTGATTAAGTGCATCTGAAGTGAATCGCTGTAATTCATTACACACATGCACTGTTTTAAGACATTTTAAACTTGTAAAACTCACTCTTGATCACGTTTGATGATGATTGATGATCCTAGCGAACTGAACAGACCTTTTATTCCCGGTTGCTTTGCGCGCGTCCTCTCTTGATGAAATGATTATACATGTGACTACCGGACATGTTAATGCGCGCAGCTGTCAATCAATATTGGTGGGCGGGGGGACCGCACTCCTACATAAAGTTGCGGTCGATCTGAAAACCGCTCCAATTGGTCCACCGTTTTTATGTTGTTAAATTTGAAAAAAAAAGGACTGGGTGTGTTTATTTCACCCCAATATGACAGTTTATACACTATACTTATACACATTTCTGTCCAAACAGCTTGAAATGTAGATTTTTCACCATAGGTGCCCTTTAAGTATCTCTTAGAATAGTTATAACCTAGGTTAAAGAATTAGTTCACTTTCAGAATAACCCCTTGACATCCATCTCTTTTTTTTTATGAAAAATCTCCCAGGATTTGTCTCCATATAGTGGACTTCTATTGTGCTCAGTGAACTTCCAAACTGCAGTTTCATTGCAGCTTAAAATGGCTCTGAATGATCCCATCTGAAGAATAAGAGTGTTAAGTAATTAAATGATTGGTCAGTTTCTTTTAAGTAAAAATGAGCTAGTGCCAGATAAATTTTTGTGGTTTTGAGGTTTTTACATTTTTATTTTCTTTCTTTTTTTTTTTTTTTTAAATGGCCGTTCAATTCTCCGTGTGAGATCCTTCTTCCTTAGCTGCATTGAAACCGCTATTCAGAATTTCAAACCACTGAGCACAATCCACTTTATGGTCAGAAATGAAAGAAGAAAATTAACAGGTTATCAGGAAATGTTTATTCTGAAAGTCAGCTATTCCTTTCATAGAACACTCTACGTTTTCCAGGAACACTATTCAAAGCTTCACTATTCACGTTATACTGTATAACTGCAGGTTGTCAATGTTGAGTGCAGAAGTACACTCGTTTTTGCAATTGTTTTAGTCAACGATTCAGTTGCCTGTGGGTTAAATGAATACACTGTAAAAAAAATTACCGAAAAACCTCCCGTAAAATAACGGCCATTAAATTACAGACATTTACCGTAAAATTACAGACATTAAATTACAGAAATTTAATGTCCGGTATTTTACAGTAAATGTCTGTAATTTAATGGCCGTTATTTTACGTTTAAATGTTAAATAATGAATTTTTTTTAGGAACAATTAATGACAGAGAATTATATACATAAATACATAATAAGTACAATAACATAACAAGAAAATATCAGTTTGCAACATCAAGAAGCTTAACTATCTGTCTTTAATGTCTAAAGACCATTGAAAGTAAATGAGAGCTGAAGTCTCGAGTCAAAAAGATTTGAATGGTTGCACCCATTCATACGTCAAGATTAAGGTCAATACATGACCCCTTAACTTTTCTGATTGGCTGTAATGTAATGATAGGCACCTTTTGTGAAGCTGTTTTGTGGTGATAATTATTGTGAAAAGCACTATAAAAGCAAACTTGAATTGAACAATAGATTTTAAAAAAAAATGTGTGTCCGTGAACACGAATCAAATAGACTACACACTCAAAAAAAAAGACTTTTGCTATTTGTTCAAACTTTTTATTTTTCTCTTTTATGTTTATTCAATTCATGTTTATTTCTGTAGCACTTTTACAATGTAGATTGTGTCAAAGCAGCTTAACATAGAAGTTCTAGTAAACTGAAACTGTGTCAGTCCAGTTTTCAGAGTTGAAGTTCAGTTTAGTTCAGCTCAGTGTGGTTTAATTTTCACTGCTGAAAGTCTAAACACTGAAAAGCAAATCCATCAATGTGCAGCTCCACAAGTCCCACACCAAGAAAGCAAGTAGCGACAGTGGCGAGGAACAATACTTCACCAATTGTCGAAAGTGAAGGGAAAAAAAAACCTCCAGAGAAACCAGGCTCAATTGGGCATGACCCTTTCTCCTCTGACCAAACTTCTTGTGCAGAGGTGCAGTCTAGAGGCTGCAGAATGCTGGACATCCATCGTGGAGAAGCTGCAGGTGTGAGTAGGTCACCTGCTGGTGTTCAGGCTCTCTACTCCTCCATGACTACCACAGCATCTGCTCAGGATATGGCCTGTTTCAGGATTATGGATACCTCTAGTCCTCTGTGGTGAGCTTCATCTCTTCATATGTGTTGTCCTGTATGTGACAGTTAGCATCATCCCTTCTGTTGGTTCAAACTATATGTCTATTTATGTTCAATCCACTTACATTTGTAAAAACGATTCATTTAACTTAATCGATTTGTGTTGGGACAACATAAAGGAATTGTGTGGAACCCAGCATTTTCAGTGCATTCATGACTATATAATGAGCTGCTGTGATACTGGGTTGCCTTCCAGACCTGGAGATCAGCTGAATGGGTTCAGAAATGGCAAAACTCAACCTTTTAACTCTGTAGGATTTGTAAAATTAGCCTATTTCCAAATAAAAATTGAGTGTTCCTTTAAGTGCAGTGTGAAAAGCACTTTTGTATCTTGGCACTAGCATTCACTATGCCTTGTGGGTTTTCTGATGATGTGAGAAGTTTTTCTCACTTTAAAACATTTCATTTTAAAAGCCATATATCATTTTATATTTTCTTTTACATCTAAATTAGTTCTCAGGTGTGCTCCCCCATACTGGAGAAACACAAAGATTACTCTAGAGGTATGTCTGGCTCTCATTTTCTTACATCTTGCAGTAGTTGGCTGTAAAACACTCAACCATATTATTTTTATTTTTTAAAAGATAGTTGGGGGCAGAGGCTCTAGTCATTAAAGCCTCTTCCTCATATTCCGCTCTCGCTGGGTTCAGCAATATCGATAGTGTGCATGCCAAGTAAGTACAAAGGACGGATGGGAAAAAATTCCCTTCGCTTAGAAATGTCATGTGGTCCAAATTTATGAGGCTGGCATATCAGCTCAGCTTTAAAGTTCACACACTGGTGTTTTATAAAGGGCTTTTATGCATGTTCTTCAGTGCTTCGGAGCTGCTCTCTGCCACTTTGGAACCTTAAAAAATTCAATAGGATTTGATGTAGCAGATTTATAATGCATTACCTGATTGTAACCCTGAGCTGTGCAGTGATAACCCATCTGGCTGGAGCTGGACTGTATTATGCTTCAGCGCAGTAGGGTTATGGGATTGTTCTAGACTACGAGCTGTTTTCGGTTTACGTCTGATAGTGAATCCAGTTTGTTGGACATGAAAATGTAAGTGCTTGCAGGGATTCTCAGATATACCTGGGGTATTTCTAATTCCTGGTTTGGTCCATTGGGTTGAATGTTTTGGAAATTTTCCTAGTTAAAGGTGAAGTGTGTAGTTTTTGCACCACTAGTCATTTATTAACATGTTTCATAATTATATAATAATAAATAGGAATAATAAATAAACAAACTAATGAAAAAAATAATGGACGGCTTTTCCGCTGTTAACAGTTTGTCCAGTTAGCTTACCATGTACGTCGACGGACTTTAGACACAGAAAGGAGATGACCATGACAATGAGATTTTGAGTCCAGTGAAGAACGCTTCCAAAAAGAAGGTAAAGCAAAAACAAAAGCCAAAAAATCTAATAAACAAGAAAATACCAGGGTGAGAATGTAGTCAAATCTGAAAACGTAATAATCGGGCGAGGGCTTTTCTTTTTCTGGATTGCTTTTTAAAACTGTCGGTTGGGTTTAGAGAAGTGAGTGTACAGGTCAATCGGTGCTTTTGAAAACATATTAGTTGGGTTTAAGGAAGGAGGAGGGTGGGTCAGTTGGTCAGTCAGTCATTCAGTAAGTCAGTTACTCAGTCGACAGCGGCCTCTGGCAGATTTTTGCGAAAACAGCAGGCGCGAATAGCAATCACGAGAGAAATTTGAGATCTGAAAAAGCTTACACGGCGGCCTCTGGTGGATTCGCAAAAACTGCAAAAAAAGGTAGATGTATTTTTTGCTCTCCAGAAATGTATATACCAGTACATTTTCGGAATGAGCCTGGGTTGATTATATTGCTTTACACTATAGAGCTAATGTGGCTTGAGTTGAATAAAACATAAAATGTCTTCATTCTGTAATGTTTACACAGTTATCTCTACATAGTTATCTGTCTCTGCATTTATTAGACTTCAAATAGTGATTTCCACCCCCCTCCACCCCCCATATTGTTCTTCCTTATTGGCTGAACCTACTCTGGCTTAGCTTGCCTGCAGCCGCAGCACAAACTCTTGCTGTCAGTTAAGCTGTAATGTGATTGACAGATTAGTTGTAAATGTTTTGGTGGTGCCAGGGTATTTACTCATTTAAATGAGATAAATCCATCAATGGCATGCTATATATAGTCAATGACCAATGAACCTGGTTATGAGAAATTTATTTTGCATTAAAACATATTTCGTTCTGATTAGTAGAGACAAAGTGCTGATATTTTGAAAATGTAGGAGAAAACAATTACATTGATACAGTAAAAGTGTAGAAGGCTAAGTTGTATTCAAGACTTTCTGTGTAAGTGCATTGTTATAAGCGGCACTGAAAATATTTTTGGTGGTAACTCATAATCTGCACATTTTAAGCTGTGATTTTCCTTTAAATGTAATTGTAATGCGATTGACAGATTAGTTGTAAAAGTTTTGGTGGTGCCTATTTACCCATTTGAATGGGATAAATCCTTCAATGCCAGTGACCAATAAAATTGGTTATTAGAAATATATTTTAACATAAAAATATTTAGTTCTGTTAGTTTTGAGTGTTAATTGATGATATTTTTAAAAATGTAGGGAAAAAGCATAAACACTGATACGGAAGGTAAAAAAAAGTTGTATGCAAGACTTTCAATGTAAGTGCATTGTTGTAAACATGTTATATGTTTATTTATACAATTTGAAAGTTGGACTGAAATTATTTTTGGGGTAATATTGAGCTGTGATTTTCCTGTAAACTGAAAGTCTCTGAGTGACTAAATTAGAAATCCACTTCTGCATTTACAAACCTAAAAAAAGTAAAAAAATAAATGAATAAAAATAAAGTCTTTGGGCTCTATTTTAATGATCTAGGGGCAAAGTCTAAAGCACAGGGAGCAAATACTTTAAGGGCGTATCCAAATCCACTTTTGCTATTTTAAGGACAGAAAAATACGCTCCGCGCCACGTTGCATGGTCTAACAGGGTTGTGCTTATTCTCATAATGAGTTATGGGTGTGTTTAAGAATAAACCAATCAGAGTCTTATCTCCCATTGTCTTTAAGAGTCAGTTGAGTCGCGTGGCGCTTTCGCTATTTACATGACGGACTTTGTTAGGGGAAAAACTAAACGCTTCACTAGCGTTCAGTGAACCCAAAAGAGCACATGTCACTCCGCTACTCACCCATTTGCACTGGCTGCCAGTTGCTGCTCACATCAAATTCAAAGCTCTGATGTTTGCTTACAAAGCGACCTCTGGCTTTGCTCCTTCGTATCTGCTCTCACTTCTGCAGATATATGTGCCCTCCAGAAACTTGCGTTCTGTGAATGAACGTCGCCTTGTTGTTCCATCCCTAAGAGGGAAGAAATCACTTTCCCGAACTCTCACATTCAATCTGCCCAGTTGGTGGAATGAACTCCCTAACTACATCAGAACAGCAGAGTCACTTGCTGTCTTCAAGAAACGACTAAAAACTCAACTGTTTAGTCTCCACTTTCCTTCCTTTTTTTCCTCTCTGGCTATACCACGAACTGTACTCTCTCTCACAAAAAAAAAAAAAAATTTTTACTAATGCTCAGCTTCTTAGACTTTACACACCTGAAACTTGTCTATAGCACTTGTTCACTGCTGCTCTTATAGTTGTGTAAACTGCTTCCTTGTCCTCATTTGTAAGTCGCTTTGGATAAAAGCGTCTGCTAAATGACTAAATGTAAATTTAAATGTAGCGAGAAAACAGTTACACAGACCATCTGCAGCAGGAGGATAAAGAATGAGCCTCCTACGATTGACCTTTACTTTCTTTTTCTCTCTTTCATGGATAAGGACATGGTGTATGCACAGACATCCATTAGCTTACATAATTAATTTAGTTTGTTAAGTGCAAAGATTTGTTTCAAAACTATTTCTAATATATCCAAACACGTTATGCCCCATACGACAGGTGGACAATTCTAAACTAGTTTTTAATAAAACTAATATAAATATGCATTTAATAAATAATTGTACTAATAATAATAATAACATTATACAAAAGTTGTCATGAGGCAACGCAGTGGCGCAGTAGCTAGTGCTGTCGCCTCACAGTAAGAAGGTTGCTGGTTCGAGCCTTGGCTGGGTCAGTTGGCGTTTCTGTTTGAAGTTTGCATGTTCTCCCCACGTTCACGTGGGTTTCCTCCGGGTGCTCCCGTTTCCCCCACAGTCCAAAGACATGCTGTCACGGATTGGTCAGGCTCTCACGATCCCCACTCACGAAGATCACCATCACCTGACTTCTAATGAGCACACAGCTGCATCACATTCACGAGCACCAGATAAAAGCACAGCACTCCAGTCGCTCATTGTCCGGGCTCGTCTCGACGAAAGCGGACAACTGAGCGACCACTCAGCGTAGTCATCCTCAGCTAAACAAACGATTTACTTACCTGTTCTCTTTGTATTCCTCCCTAGTCTTCCTGGTCCTCCCGTATCGTCCTGTCTTCCAGTCCTTCCAAGTCTGTGTCATCCTCTGTCAGCTGTATCTGGTGTGTGCTGTCCATCCTCGTGTATTCCTGTTACCCAGCCACGGAGGAGAAGACCCCAACATCATTCCTGATCCTCCTGGCTATCCTTCATGTGCTCCTTGTTGTCATTCAATAAACACCCTAACGTTTCCTTACCTCTGTCTCCTGTCCGCTTCATAACAGAAGCCCGGACCAATAACGACGACAACATGAGCACCCCCGATCACTTTCAAGAGCTGGTGGACCAGTTGAAGCGGATTCTACAGCCACAGTTTCTTCTTCGACCCTTCCTTCCAGTCCCATGGCCCGACCAGCGCCCTACTCAGGCGGAGCGGGGGAGTGCAATGGTTTTCTGTTACAATGTTCCCTCATATTCGAAATGCAACCTTCTCTATATCCCACAGATAAGTCAAAGATCGCCTACATCGTATCTCTACTCTCTGGACCTGCACTTAAATGGGCTGAGACGATCTGGAACCAAGCCGGGCCGGTCATGAATTCCATCACTACCTTCACGGAGTATTTCAAAGAGGTGTTTGGACGTTCTGATGGGGAAGTAGCCGCTGGAGAGCAGCTGTATCATCTAAAGCAAGGTACTCTATCTACACAGGAATATGCTCTCCGGTTTCGCACTCTAGCAGCTGCAAGTGGATGGAATGAGAGATCGTTGTTGACCACGTACCGGCTCGGCTTGGAACCCACTCTCCGAATCCAACTGGCCACATTAGATGATACAATGGGTCTGGAGAGATTCATCCAACATTCTCTCCGATGTTCCGATCGTCTTCGTTCCTATCAACAGGACACCATCACCCCCTCGTCTGCACTCCTCCAATCGCCTGAGTCAACAGCCTCTCCAGAACCAGAACCCATGATAATAGAGTCTGGAAGACTGACATCAGCGGAACGACAGAGGAGGCTGACCCGGGGTCTGTGTCTATACTGCGGTGTCAGTGGACACACCCGTATGGAGTGTCCCCTTCGTCCCATTCGGACTTCAGTGAGTGTATTCAGTACGAATATTGAACAATGTAAACCACTTACTACCACCGTACAAATAACTACTGCCTCTATTTCTCTCCTTGTCACAGCCCTCATCGACTCCGGGTCAGCAGGGAACTTCATCTCCCAATCCCTCTGTCGTCAACTCCACCTCCGTACTGAGGCGTCCTCGCATATATACCAGATACAACCGATAACCCAGTGCACTCGATCTTCGACCCGTATCCATCGACAATGCGAAGACATCCTTCTTCAAGTGGGGGTGTTACATCAAGAGAGGATTCAATTTCTGGTTCTGGAGGGTGCAAATATGGACATCATTCTAGGGCGCCCGTGGCTGGTGAAGCACGATCCCATCATCTCTTGGGGCACAGGAGAGATAAAGAAATGGGGATCTGGATGTACACCTGCCTGTTTTCCAAATCTCCCTCTTCAAGGTCGGAACCCCATTTCTTTGTTTGCAACATCGGTCGAGAGCCCTCCTGAGAAGCAGTCTATCCACATTCCTAAGGAGTACAGCTCCTTTCATGATGTCTTCTGCCCCAAGAGAGCTTCCCAGCTACCGCCGCATCGGCCATGGGACTGCGCGATCGACCTAGTTCCAGATGCCCAGTTGCCAAGAGGTAGGATCTACCCGCTCTCGCTTCCAGAGAATCAGGCAATGGAAGATTACATAAGGGAGGCTCTGAGTCAGGGGTACATACGTCACTCAAAATCACCAGCCGCCTCAAGCTTCTTCTTTGTGGCCAAGAAGGACGGAGGGCTGCGTCCATGCATCGACTACAGGGTCCTAAATAACGGTACAGTAAAATACCGATATCCCCTTCCTCTGGTACCAGCCGCTTTGGAACAGCTCCGAGAAGCTAAAGTCTTCACTAAATTGGACCTCCGCAGCGCGTATAATCTGATAAGAATACGTGAGGGGGACCAATGGAAGACAGCATTCGTGACCCCTACTGGCCACTATGAATATGAGGTCATGCCTTACGGTCTGGTCAACGCCCCCTCCGTATTCCAAAACTTCATTCATGAAGTCCTCCGGGAGTTTCTTCACCACTGTGTAATAGTGTACATAGATGACATCCTCATTTACTCCCGGAGTGAGGCCGAACATCGCCAACACGTTGCGGAGGTCCTACACACATTGAGAGAACATCACCTCTACCTCAAAGCGGAGAAATGCTCATTCCACCAGAAGTCGATTCATTTCCTGGGATACATCATTGACCAAACCGGTATACGTATGGATGGGAAGAAAATTGAGGCTGTTCTATCCTGGTCAGAACCCACTTCCATTAAGGAGCTCCAGAGGTTTCTTGGGTTTGCTAACTTTTATAGACGATTTATCAAGGACTACAGCAGGATTACATCACCTCTCACTAATCTCCTCAAGGGTAAACCCAAAGGACTGGAGTGGACCAAAGAAGCAGCCGCAGCCTTCCGCCTTCTTAAGAAGGAGTTCACAAGGGCCCCACTCCTGACTCATCCTGACCCAAATCTTCCTTTCGTGGTGGAAGTGGACGCATCCACCACCGGCGTCGGGGCAGTATTATCTCAACATCATGATACACCGCCCCGACTGCATCCCTGTGCCTATTTCTCTCGGAAGTTGAGCCCGGCGGAGCAGAATTACAGCATAGGAGACAGGGAGCTTCTAGCAATCAAGCTAGCCTTGGAGGAGTGGCGTCACTGGTTGGAGGGAGCCAAACATCCGTTCCAGGTGATCACAGATCACAAAAACCTCCAGTACATCAAAGAGGCCAAGAGACTATGTCCACGTCAAGCCAGATGGTCACTTTTCTTCTCACGTTTTGATTTCTCCATTTCCTATCGTCCAGGACCCAAGAATCTAAGAGCAGACGCTCTCTCTCGCTTACACGAGCATCACGATCATGAAGAACTCCCAACGAAGATTCTTCCCGAACACATCTCCATTTGTCCGATCACCTGGAACGCTCCTCCAGTCGTTGCCACTCCGGAAGCTCCTGCTCCGCCGGGATGCCCTCCTCATCGGCAGTTCATACCACCTGAACACCGGGTAGATCTGATCCACTCCTTACATACCTCGCTAGGCACTGGACATCCAGGGATCAACAATACTCTCTCGCTAGTATCCCAACGATTCTGGTGGCCAAACATGGCAAGGGATGTGAGGCAATATGTTCAGGGCTGTAAGGACTGTGCCCAATCCAAGAGCCCACGTCATCTACCCGCTGGAAAGCTCCATCCCTTGCCGATTCCGAACCGTCCCTGGTCACACCTAGGAGTGGACTTTATCACTGACCTCCCTTCGTCAGAAGGTAATACCTGTATTCTAGTCATAGTAGATAGATTCTCAAAGTTTGTCAAACTAATCCCTCTGAAAGGTCTTCCCACAGCCTTTGAAACTGCCGACAATATCTTTAATCAAGTCTTCAGGTCATTTGGTATTCCAGAAGATATTGTGTCGGACAGAGGTCCACAGTTCATCTCACGTCTATGGAAAGCCTTCTTCAAGCTCCTAGGTGTGGCCGTCAGCCTCTCTTCTGGATATCATCCCCAAACCAACGGGCAGACAGAGAGGAAGATTCAGGAGGTGGGACGGTTCCTGAGGACCTTCTGCAGTGGTCACCAGAACTCCTGGAGCCAGTATTTGGGCTGGGCAGAATATGCCCAAAATTCACTGCGGCAACCCTCCACCGGACTCACGCCATTCCAGTGCGTCCTGGGCTTCCAACCACCGCTCTTTCCCTGGGATGGCGAACCATCTGATGTCCCCGCAGTGGATCACTGGTTCCGGGAGAGCGAGAGAGTCTGGGACGAGGCTCATCAACATCTGCAGAGGGCAGTCCGTCGAAGCAAGGTAACCGCCGATAGGAGAAGGTCTGAAGAACCCAGATACACACCCGGACAAAAGGTGTGGCTATCCACCCGGGACATACGCATGCGACTGCCCTCTCGCAAGTTAAGTCCCCGATTTGTTGGTCCCTTCACCATCGTGGAACAGGTTAACCCCGTCACCTACAAACTACAATTACCCTCTCACTACCGTATTCACCCTACATTCCACGTATCACTCCTGAAACCCTATCACGATCCTGTTCTTCCCTCCACAGAGCCTGACCACGAAGAGGAACCCCCTCCTCCACTGCTCCTAGAAGAAGGAGCCGTCTACGCAGTGAAGGAGATCTTGCGTTCCCGACGTCGTGGTGGCCAGTTGGAGTACCTGGTGGACTGGGAAGGGTACGGCCCCGAAGAAAGGACATGGGTTCCCAGAGCTGATATTCTCGATCCTAGTCTCATGGTGGAGTTTCATGAGAGCCACCCTGAGTTCCCAGCGCCTAGAGGCAGAGGGAGACCACCACGGCGTCGGAGGTGTCGGCCCTCAGGAGCGGGCCCTGGGGAGGGGGGTACTGTCACGGATTGGTCAGGCTCTCACGATCCCCACTCACGAAGATCACCATCACCTGACTTCTAATGAGCACACAGCTGCATCACATTCACGAGCACCAGATAAAAGCACAGCACTCCAGTCGCTCATTGTCCGGGCTCGTCTCGACGAAAGCGGACAACTGAGCGACCACTCAGCGTAGTCATCCTCAGCTAAACAAACGATTTACTTACCTGTTCTCTTTGTATTCCTCCCTAGTCTTCCTGGTCCTCCCGTATCGTCCTGTCTTCCAGTCCTTCCAAGTCTGTGTCATCCTCTGTCAGCTGTATCTGGTGTGTGCTGTCCATCCTCGTGTATTCCTGTTACCCAGCCACGGAGGAGAAGACCCCAACATCATTCCTGATCCTCCTGGCTATCCTTCATGTGCTCCTTGTTGTCATTCAATAAACACCCTAACGTTTCCTTACCTCTGTCTCCTGTCCGCTTCATAACACATGCGGTACAGATGAATTGGGTAGGCTAAATTGTCCGTAGTGTATGTGTGTGAATGAGTGTGGATGGATGTTTCCCAGGGATGGTTTGCAGCTGGAAGGGCATCCACTGTGTAAAACATAAGTTGGCGGTTCATTCCGCTGTGATGACCCCGGATTATTAAAGGGACTAAACCGAAAATGAATGAATGAATTAAGTAGTCATGAATACACTCCCCCCGACAATAATAAAAGCCCCCCGAGATGAAGAAGGCTTGGAGGCAGTGGTTTTAATATTTATGTAGAAAGTACTAATTTTTGCAATATTTTATTCCTTTAATTCTTTTTTAATTGTAAAGATATTTGCGTATCGCTGCACATCCTGCGTTTTAAGCAATGTGTAAGCGGGGCGCATAACTAATGCGCTCTTCGCTGGACTTTAGACCTGCATTCAGCTGGTCTATTGCACAGTCTATTTTAGTTCCTCAAAATAGCAACGTGCCAACAATGCACCTTAACACACCTCTTTTTTAGACCGGAACACCCATGGGTCCACAATGTGGTGCAAATGGATTTGCTATTTAAACAATGTGCCAGAAAACGGAAAAAGGTTGCGTTGGTCTGAAAATAGCAACACGCCGGGGCAAACGCATCTTGTGCCTTATTGCGCAGGGTGTACGATAGGGCTCTTTGTGTTTTTTGCCCTAAACAAAAAAAGAGACAAGGTTTGGAGGCAATATCCATTGGAAGAATAACCATTGTTTAGCATATTTAACACTACTTAAATGTTGTGTTATGCATTTTGTCTTAACAACAAAAACCAGTACAAGTCTATAGTGAGATTTTTTGTACTTACAGTTTAATCAAACTCCCTGTGTTTGTGTGGGTTATAAATAAATTGAAGAAACTAAATTGTCTGTAGTGTATACGCGTGAGAGAGTGTCCATGGGTGTTTTTGAGTACTGGGTTGGCGCTGGAAGGGTATCCGTTGCGTAAAACATATGCTGGAATAGTTGGCGGTTTGTTCCGCTGTGGCAAACCCTGATAAATAAGAGACTAAGCCGAATAAAAATAAATGAATGAATGAATTAATATTGGTATCTTAAATTTAGATATTAGTGCCTCAAAAGTGTACCATTTGAAGAGGTACCATCCTAGAGACAGCTCTCCTTATTCAGCAGTATTGTATGGACACATGAAAGTATCTCTAATTAGCATTCACAAAAAGACAATCTAAAGTAGTTTTAAGAAGGAGATTTTGTTCATTACTAATTACCATTATTGGAAAGACCATCTAAAGTAGCTAGGAGAAAATGATTTGATGGTCACTTTAAGCTACATTGCATCTACATGCCAACTAATTCTCAATAGATAATAAGTAGACTGTTAGGGTTGGGGTTAGATGGTTACGGTTAGTGTAAATTGACATGTACTTGCAAAGTTTTTATAATGTCTGCTAAAGGAGCAGTATCAGCAGATATTAAGCAAAGAGTCTATTAATACTCAAATGAGAAGTAATTAACATGTAGTTGCATTGCAACTATTAGTCAACAAAATGTGAGATAGGGACCCTCAAAATAAAGTGTTACAGAAAAAGATTTTGTTTGCTAGTTTAACTGTTAGCAAAAACAAGCACAGGAGTAAACTCCACAGGTTTGTCTATTCAGTCTGTGTTAGTGTGCGTGCGTGTGAGTGTGTGTGGGTTTAGCATGACGTGATGCTATCTGTTGAGCTGTCAGCAGTTTAGTCAGGCTATTCGTTAAGCTTTGAACAGATCTGCTTGAGTGGCTGGAAAGAGTAAAGCCCCTGAATACACTTTCCGCTGATTGATATTAACGCATTTTCAGCAAGAAGACGCACACTGCAACAGGATATATACTGTATATATAAAAAATAGAAGACACTTTCTTCGATAAATCCTCAGGCATTTACCCTAACTGAAGCACCTTTCATAACTCCACTTTAGACATCAAATGGGCTCTGCGAGTTTCCAGCTCCATCTTCCCAAATGAAACCATAACTATGCGGCCGGCGATCAGTCAAGCAAAACCGCATGCTCTCTGACCCCTGATCTGTAACACTTCTCAACTTTTTGTTCCGTCAGCTAATTTTGCCCCAGCTTTCCCTCCCCCTTTCTCCTCCCATCAGTGCTAATTTATGTTTAAGCGCCTAAAAACGTCCACGTTTTTTAAGAGCGCACTATCTGTAATTTGGCCACTGTCCAATTTGTCTTTTTCAGGGGTCTGGCATTGATTTAAGCTCCGCCATAACCGTGCGTGAATCAGACAAGATCGCTGACACCCTTGCATGTCCCTCTGCCAAATCTCTCCCATTCCAAATGCTCGCTTTCATTTTTTAATCTCCCTCTCTTTTTATATGCCCAGAGAGAGCGCTGAGGCTCATAATGAATGTCAGGCATGGAGCGTTAATAAATTAGCCATGCGTGTATTTCTGCTTATTAATGGCTGCAGTGGCAAACCCAAGCCACTTTAATGCATTTCACTTAGTGTTGCTTATGACTGCGTTTCATAAAACATGGCAGCTTCTTACATGCTTGTTCCTGTTGGAGATTTATCACGTCCACCTCTCTCACTTCAACACACACACACACACACTTACTTTCCTTAGACCCCTCATTGAAGGCCCTAAAAACACAACTTATACACCCCTTTCCTCTGTTTCTACATGTCCATAAGCTCTTCAGACACTTGTAGACTCATCATATTCACATCTGACCTTCACCATGTCTTTTAGGATCTTTCTGAATACTCATGACTAAACATAAAACATTGTGAGTTTGAATTGAGTGTAAATCCAATATTTCACAATAGTTGTAACTCTCTAAATAATTCTTAAATATTCTTTAATATTTTTTAGTGTAACAGACTAATATTTATTCTAATATTTAAATTTTACTCTGTGATATGTACATTTCTGATGTAGAGTGCGTAAGTGTGAGCAATGCATTTTGCCCCTAGGGGTTTGCCGTAGCTGGGTTTTATGGTCATGCGCACAGGAACTGCAGGTACTGAGAAGTGTGAGAGTAAACTGGGCAGAATAAGTGAAAGTTTGGAAGAGTTCAGTAGCCTCCGTTTGTTGTTTTGTATGTTTCAGTGTTTAGGCAGCCCCTATACAAATGCTCGGTTACATTAGTATTTTTTTTATTAGTATTATTTTATATATACGGATGGGAATCTTCAACTCGTCATGTTTTTCTTCTGGGAATAATATTTCTAAAGGAGCTGTTCTAAAGGACATGGAATTAAACCAGATTTTGGTAAAAACCCATGCAATGCAAATATTTAAAAAATGGAATGACACAAGGAGAAACTACTGAACCAAACTACTGAACTGAAATGTATTTAAAACTTTATATAAATGACTTTTGAAATGACTTCAAATGAGTGTGAAAATCTTGATGGTTCTGTGGGTCTCGTCTATAAAATCTGATCTTTATTATGTTTTTTCTATTGGATTCAAGTCATAAGATTGGCTGGGTTGTTCTACAGCTTGATTTTCTTTCTCTGAAAGCATTTGAGAGTTTCCTTAGCTGTGTTTTGGATCATTGTCTTGCTGAAATGTCCATTCAGGTCTTATACTCATCATCCTGGTAATGTAGATGTTGAACTGAAGCAGCTAATTTTAATTTACACTGACAAAGGGTAGAGGGTTGCTAAAGAACTACTGAGAAATTTCAGCTGCTGTCTGGGCGTTCATTGCCTTTCTACACCTCCCTTTCTTCATATGTTCAGTACTTTTTTCCTGTGTAGTTTCATCTGATTACACATAACTTAATTTGTAAAGTAATTAATATTGTGTTATTTGCATATATGGATTTCTTTGGTTGTTACCAACATCTGGTGGAAAATTCAAGTCAACAGCACCTTTAGAAATATGTTTTCTGAGAAAAACGGTGACATATTGAATACTTATTTCCCCCACTGTATATACACACATTTTTACAAAAAAACATATGTAAGTTTCTGAAGCTGTCACAAATTTCATTAAATGTAGATATTTTAGTCAAATAGTCATGAACATTTCAGCAGAATAGCTGCACAAATAAATAAATATTACAAAAACAATTATATCTATTTTTAATGCACAAATTGAAAATTGTATCCATCTGTTTTTTTTTTTTTTTTGTTGTTTGTTTTAGGGACATTTTCTTGACAAAGCCATTTTATCATACAGTTTTCCCAAATTCAGATTTTGGATTCTTCTTTCAGGAATGTTCTGTAATCTTTTATCACCACTCATTCCTGTACTTTTTTACTTTTATATTTCTCCATCTTGTATTGCTCTGGTTTCTGGTCCTGCAGCTCTGCTTATTTTGGAAACTCTTGTATGATGAATTGCTAGTCCTTTTCCTCATTTTTAAGTCACTTGGATAAATGATTAAATGTAAATGAAATTTTAGACAACTGTGGAAACCAGTGTGTACATGTTTGTGCATGCATTCATTAGTTTAATGCCTTATGGATGTTAGTGTTGGTAATTAGCTACCCATGGGCCAAGTCCCAGGTAATATTTCATTTACAAATGAATTCTCGGTTTGTTTCATTACCCCAATAATCCATATTCTGTAAGTCCCTTATGATACCATCTCAAAATGAGTATGTGCACACATGTAACTAGAACACAATTTAAAGTTCTAGTCAATAGTCATTTAAAGTTGGCATAAAATGGAAGTTTTAATATACTTTCTTTCCCTTATTGTTGTAACATATATCTGAATAAGATGGCTTAGTGGTGAAAAAAAAGTAAGTCAGGAATTGAATGATTGGTTGGATCTTGATTGGATGTTGAATGATTGTGTTGAATCTCTTCTGATTGACATCTTGAACTTGTGCCAGTGAAAAAACCATCAGAGAAACATAAATCAATACATAATAGACTGTGCGTTCACACTGAAGGCGCCGAGAGCGTCAAAGTTTGCTCTGGCTGCCCAAACACCCATACACTCACATTCACACATATACACTACGGACAATTTCGCTTATTCAGTTCACCTAGCGGATATCTTTTGACTTGGGGGTGGGGGGGTGAACCAGAGCACCCAGAGGAAACTCACGCAAACACGGGGAGAACATGCAAACTCCACACAGAAATGCCAACTGACCCAGCCAAGGCTCAAACCAGTGACCTTCTGGCTGTGAAATGACATCGCTACTCACTGCGCCGTCCTAGAACTCTTTTGTGTTTTGTAATTTTAATATCTGATAGAAATTATGTAATTATGCCACTAATCCTTCATTCAAATACACATTTCAATCGTGTGTGTTTGTGTGAGTGCCTTGCGCATGGCATGTCTTTGGTTTATTTATACAAGTAATTTTTCTTTCATGCAGTCTAAGACACACAGGCAGAGGTTAAAGAGAATCAGTGGTAGAGAGAGAGAAGAAACATAAAAAGAAATCAGAAGAGGTGAGAGCAGCAGTAGATCACATAATCTGTTGTTGAACCTCTGTGGCCTGTGGCCTTGCATTCGTGTAAAGCATTTCCTTGCAGCTGCCAATGTCTCTCTGTCTCTCTCTCCCTTTCTCTCGGCCCTGAAGGTCAGCGACTGAAGCGTTGCTCTTGTTCTGCTGAGTCTGCCAAACTCCAACCAAAGTGGACATAGACAAAAAAAAGCAAGAGAAAGCCAGCGACCCAACTGCCCACTGACATCTATAAAACAAACACAGAATGACAGGTGTCACCCAGTTTCCCCTCCTTCATTCCACAAGCCTGGATGCCATTTTATAGTTTATTGTTCCGTGTCGCACTTCAAGGTCGCACTTAACATGGTCAAACTAGGCCCTTGAGGAGTGTTGCAGGACATGAGGACCAGTTTACCTGAAGGCTGGCAGCACTGCTGAGCAGGGAAGCCTCCGGCTGGAGAAGTGTCTAAATCCAGCCTGTGGCTCCGCTGAGGCCTCTGTGATCTACATACAGCACAGCTCTGACCTGCTGCAGTGCCACTATTCAGGACAGCAGCAGTATAGAAACCAGATTGAACAATACTTAAACAATAGAGCACAACTCCAGAGTGTGAGCCTCAGTGATTTTATTAGATTTTATTTTCATTCATTAATTCATTCATTTTCTTTTCGGCTTAGTCCCTTTATCAATCTGGGGTCGCCACAGCGGAATGAACCTCCAATTATCCAGCACATGTTTCATGCAGCGGGTTAGCACTGTCGCCTCACAGCAAGAAAGTCACTGGTTCAAGCCCTGGCTGGGTCTTTTGGCATTTATGTGTGGAGTTTGCATGTTCTCCCCTTGTTGGCATGGATTCCCTCCAGGTGCTCCAGTTTCCACCACAGTCCAAAGACATTGGACATGTGGTACAGGTGAATTGAATAAACTAAATTGTCCATATTGCATGTGTGTGAATGAGAGTGTATGAATGATAGGGGTGTTAAAATTAATTGTTTCTTAGGTGCACCGCTATGCAGACACGCACAATTCGCTATCGGTTCAGTAATAATCATAACCGGTTATTATGTAGTGGTGTCATTTATCTCATATGCTCTCTGTCGCAAGGGAGGTGAGTGCGGGTATTTACAACACTCTTGGTGCCAACTGTGCACAATTTCACTGCGTGTGTGTGATTTCTGTACAGTCTTTCACTGACAAATACAGCAGAAGCCCCTATTTCTCTGCAATTGAGGGAATGAAAGTACTCCATTTCTCTCTCTCTCTCTCACTGTGGCCCATTTCACCTGCTGGCGTAACTTTTCCTCTCAGCAGCTGGTGTGACTCTTCCTCCCCTCTACTTTTCCTCTTGGCTGTATGCATTCCCTCGGCTGTACCTGTGCATTGTCGCGGGACATGACCAGGTTTCATGCGGCGCGGGAATAAATTTCAGAGTAAAGCGCGGCAGCGGTCGGTAACTCTGGTGTAATTTTAACAGGAGTGGGCGGTCTCACAATATCGCTCCCGAGCTAGCGAGCAAGCAAGCTAGCGTGGCATGTGTGTGTGTGTGTGTGCGTGTGTGTTTGTTTGGTGCTGTCTATGTTTGTGTATGTGTGTGAATGAGAGACAGTGTGGTGCTGTGTGTCCGTGTGTGTGTGTGTGTGTGTGTTTATACAGACAGCTTGTTATAGCCACCCTCCAAAATACAACACTTTGTATGGAAAGCACCGTCAATGCACCGTGATGCACCAAAATATCGAATTGAACCGAATCAATGACATGATAATCGTAACCGGATTGAACCGAATCGATGACATGATAATCGTAACTGAATTGAACCATGAGAGCAGTATAGGTTCACACCTCTAATGGATGATTCTCAGTACTGGGTTGCAGCTGGAAGGGCATCCGCTGTGTAAAACATATGCTGGATAAGTTGCCGATTCATTCCACTGTGGCAATGTCTGATGAATAGAGGGACTAAGTAAAATGAAAAATTAATTACATTTTTTATTTTCTTTTGTTTATTTTATTTTATTTTATGCTAGTTTTAAGACAAGTCAGTATTCAGTAATTGAAAATATCGTTATAATGAACATGCTCAAATATTGAAATCGTTCCCACTTTAAAATAATGTGAATAATTATTTAAGAGTTCAACTTTTAGAATAATTATATTTTTAAGAATAATTATATTGTATTTGGAGTGGTGATCATAACAGCATTAAATGCTTGGATACTTAATTGGTTTGCTTAATAGTAGTAAATATGAGCATTTTCACATGTTAGGCCTACTACATGCTGCAATATTGACTGCAAATTCTATGACTATTTAAACTGTAGGTTAACAATGTGTAATAAGGCTCCAAACAATAAATAATCTAACTAACTTAACTAAATGAAAATACAAAAGCTTTTAGTAATCTTAAGCGATGTAAATTTCTTAGTATATGCCTAAAAATGTGTTAAAATCATAGTTCTAATAATATAATTTTTAATCTAATGTAATCTCTCTGTAACCTTTTAATTATTCGATACCTTAACATCAGTTATACTTCAGGAGTTTGATATATTTAGGTACTTATGCAACTTTAATTTTAGTTGTTTTTAGCTATTTTAGTTTTTTATTGATCATTAATATGATGATTGGATGTTGGCATCCTAAACTTGAGTTAGCACAAAGGCCTGAGGTTATATGAAATCACATAATAATTATATTGATCAATCGATTGATTGGTTATTAAACAATGTTGAATTTGTTTTTAATACATTGAGATTAACATAGTAATTCATTTGTCAAAAGAAAATCAATTGGAATATATCATACTTCATATACTTCTCTCAAAGAAAAAAAATGTATGGAATTTCTGTCATGAACTCTCTCTGGATTTAGGATGGTAATGAATGTGTTTATTTTGTTGTGTTTAGTCTTGAAGGAATAGATCTGCTACGCTACTGCTGCTTTGATTATTATGGCAGAGCAAGTACCGAGACATGCTACTGCCAGTATATACACAGACATGCTATCCGAGAATATAGCACGCTGCTGCTGCAAACATAATATATATGTAAACTCCCGTAGCAGATCTAAACACAGGTGGAACTGGGGTGGAGGAGGATCTCCGAAAACGCACCACAGCTTAAACAGCGTACAATAATGTGCAGTTTTTGATGAGGAGCAAGCTCATGGGCTGCTGAGGTGACAACAACCAATCTCCTGTGCCATGTATAATGACACAGGAGCAGATTAGGTGACCTGTCGGCCTGTGTGCGCATGCCAGAAATTTCACTAATTTATTGATTTGAAATCTTTTTGTTTTATTCATTTATACTTGTCATGGAATAATGTCAGATTGTACAGTATTGATTGTTAATTAAAATAGATTCCTATTTTTGTCAGTTTAATTTGTCGGATTTATTTTCATTTGTTCAAAAATTAAGTTGATGATCTTGAACATTTGTGTTGATTGATTGGTTGATTTACTGATTTAAATTTTCTTGTAATCTTTTGAAATCTCAATTCTAGTATCAATCACATTGTCTAGTTTTAGCCATGCTAAGAAAAACAAACAGCGCACTGCAACAAAATCTTACCAGCAGTAATGAACTCTGCTCCACTTCACTGATTAATCATAAAGTTAGGCTTCTAGTTTGGTTGTGTTTTTGCTTGCTGTGTAATTGGTGCGACGGTCACATTTTCTGTAGATGATGAAACGAACGTTCGTTTTTACTACAGTATAAGCACTGCATGCTAATGCTAAAAATTGAAGCCTGGTTCTTGGGTGTATTGAGTTCTCCCAATGTTAAATCCAGGGAAATTACAGTAGGATGATATCTGCCTGTGACACAGCTGTTTGCTGTGAACTGTAGTCAATGCAGAATGGATCCATCACTGCATCCCATCAGGCCAGAGGACAGCGAAATACAAATGAGCAGGACAGCAGCGCATGGGACACTTTCATTACCCCTCAGTCTCTCCTGCTTTCTCATTAGCTTGCAGTTTAGCTTTATTTACGGAACTGTGTTTCAATTTCGTCAGGAAGCAGACTGACTGTATATGGCTACACACATATGTTAAGTAAAGAGACAAAGTCTGTTAGATTTGATTATGAAAGCCTGATCGCAATAGAGTATTTCATTTTCAGGAAGGAATAGAGTATTGCAGATGACTGAATTGTTATCAACTGTGGCCTACTGGTGGTCACTGTATAGTTTGTTTCATGCAGCAATGTGTTAAAGGCCATAGAGTGCATTAATACAAAATGTTAACTCTCTCACAGATAAGATTTAATACTTTTTGTTGAGCTTCCTTCCTGACTGTGAGTGATGTACTTCGAAATGTACACAACTAAAACAATCATACTTAAGATGTCAAAAAATATCTTACACAACTGAGTATATTCCTTGTTAAATGACAATCTTTTTAACTGAAAAGGCGGAGAGGTAAGTGAGCTATCTTTATGTTATCAGAAAAACCTAGTTTACTCCTGAGTTGCGTTATGGATGGCATTTAGGTTAAATCATACTCAACAAAAGTGGTAAAAGTGTTCCCAGATATTGCTATGAAAAATAAAACAAAAGCAATCCCTCAAAATTGCACCAAAATAAGTTCAAATCTTGAATTTTGCAAATAGGATACAGAATCGCTAATCCCAACCATTATCTTCCCATTTTAACTACATTGCTTTATTACCAGCGTCACATTAAAGTATTTAAAACAATTATGGCAACGCAACAGAGCTGATGCTACACAAGTTAAACATGACAATCTTTTTTACAGGTTTGCAGTGTGTCTCCCTTTTTCCAATTAAAGAAAACACTGTTTTGTCCCTCTCTGCATTGGCTTCCTCTTTTCTTTTTCCTCTGTAGTTTGCGTGCAAGTCTGCAGTTTTACCTGGAAGTTCTGGTTGAGTTTTTCAGGCCACTCGGTCCCTGTAGATGGTGTTTTGTTCCTCTCTGCTCTCTGTTTGTCCCCATGTACCCTCACATTTTTACACTCATTGTGCTGCTCTGTTGAATAAACATTTCTGCCTGCAGCTCTGACATATTGTGATGTCAGAAATAATCAGGTTAAACCATGGTTCAGTGTAACTTGACATAGTAGGGTCACTGTTTTTTTATTTTTATTTTTTATGAATCAGCAGGGATGCATTGACTCGTTTCCTGCAACTGACATAATATCTTGTCAATTAGGAGGCAATGCTTTTCCGCCATTGACGAGTTTTTACAGCAATATGTGCTTTGGTTATATTACATTTAGGGAATCCATAGCCATGTCTTTGTCTCCATGTCACTGTTCATATTTCTGCCTCTCCACAGAGCTCCATCTGAATAGTTTCATAGTAAATAACATTTGAATATGCATGTCTGGTGTGTGATACTTCCAAACTGTTATATGGGGACCACATCGCGCCGCCGAGCTGTGCATCCAGTATGCGACCCACTTCGGGATACTGTTCCTATTTCTGCCATGACACAGAGCGCCATCTGAATAATTTCATATTAAATAACATTCAAATGTGCGCGTCTGATACTGCCAAGTGTCATGTGCGCACCTCATAACGTCACCGAGTGGTGCATCCAGTGTGCGACCCCTTCAGAAAGTTCTAGCTGTGTGATGGATATACCTATAACTCGTCAATCTTACTTTCACTTTCTTTCAGCATTGTCCATTCTTTGAAAGGGTGGGAATGATCTACCCTCATTAATTTGGATGAGTTTTACACATGCACACATGATAAAATGTAAACGTGTAGATAGAATAAAAAGTTGTTTATTTAAAGGTAGAGCTTGGTTCTTTATTTTGTAATATAATATGCTCATATTCTTAACAGAAACTATTTTGAAAATCATCAAAAATGCTGCAGATGAAAGAATTCATTTGATCAGTTTAAAGAAAAGACGTTTATCCTCTTACAAAAACTGTATTTCAAATAAATGCTGTGACAGTTCTATTTTGTTCATCTTTAAAAAGTTGATAGTTTACATTTTGATGGTAACAATATGTGCTTTTTGAGTTGTAAATCAGCATGTTAAAATGAGATTTCTGAAGAATCATGTGACAGAAATCTGGAGAAACTATGCTGAAACTTCAGCTTCATCACCAGAGAAATAAATTACATTTCAAATGAATGACATTATAAAAGAACTGAAAAAAAAGGATAGCAGTTTTCTGTAAGTTTCACAGTTTCTCGCATTTCTTTGTGCACTAAGAAATGTCTAAAATAAAACTTAGTGTGACCAAATGGAATTTTTAAAATGTAAATACCTGTTTATTTAGACCCTTAACAAGTAGGAGGCACATATGCAAACTGTTGTAATTCCTACAGCGTTTCCTTGATTTGGATGGAAATACCCTCAAATTAAAGCTGACAATCTGCAGTTAAAGGATATCTTGTTCGTTTCATTTCGTTTCATTGTGTTGCTTTATAGAGCCAGATATTTTTTATTATTATTATTTAAATATGTATTTTACATTTTTTCATTACTTAAAATTCCATCTATCATGTAGAACTGTGAAATCTGAGAAAATGTCTCAAGACCAAGGAAAACATATTGATTCCAACCCAGGCTCATTACAGATACGTACCCATGTCTACATTTTTTTTAAGACCGCGAAATACGTAACTGGAGGTAGGTCTGCTCACAGTTTTTGTTTTTGCAAATTCACCAGAGAGTGCTGTTTACACTTTTTGATGAGCTTAAATTTGTCTTGTGAATCTCACATAAATCCTCCAGAGGGCGCTATATACACTTCAGCCGACCAAGCCAGCTTGCTGTCAACTGACTAAACCATGCCTAAACCCAACCGATAGTGTGAAAAACAATTGCGGCTGTGTGATTTCACCACTTTTTCAGCCGTTGTTTTAATTTTTAAATTTTTTGCTTTTGTTTTACCTGGTTTTTGGAACCATTGTTTGCTGGACTCTGCTCTGCATCCCAAGTCCATTGGCGTATGCGGCGAGCTACTTGGAAAACTGATAACACTGGAAAAACCATCCATACAGAAGTAATCAGTCAGCTGGTTGCACTAAAAGGAACAGAAGCCATAGGCAGCAGCATACTGCACTGTATCGTTAATTTTAAACATAAAATGTAGCCATAAGTACCTTTGGCTACATAATTTGTGCTCTCCAGAAATGTAGACAGGGGTACATATCCACAATGAGCCTTTTTTTTTTTTTGATTGATTCAGTGAGCAATTGCTATTTTGTTATCACAGTGCACTGTTGTATTAATATGTTGCTTGAATTAGAATCGCACAAAAAAGTATATTCATTCAGTGGTCAGAAAGGGTGTGGAAAAAGAAGCCCACCCAAATTCACTCTATTGGTTGAGCTGTTGCTGGTCAGACACAAGCTCAAAGGGATTCTGAAGTATGAATCAAGCAAGTAACTTAACTTAAATTGCTTATATATATACCCTGAATACATTTGACCTGGCCCTGTAGCTTCCTGTTGTCTCTATAATAACAATGGCATCATGCGTGCGGCAGTGTAGGGCCCATAACCGGGGGCTTATTTAGGGGTCATGCTAAATTTATGCCTGTTTGATGGAGCATGTCAGGCATTCTCTTCATGTAAACCAGAGAGAATATAGGGCCAGCACAGGGAGGGACTGTAGGGCAACCCAAATGTCAGGGGCAGCCCAATTGAATGCTAAAACAGCCTGTAAGATGAACTCATTGAAGCATGAGTTATTGACTTTCAGTTCTCAGAGCTGTACACCACTTTGTCTTGCAGTCAAATGTCAAGCGTTTGTTTTAGTTCAGCATGCAGTGGTATTTTAGCTATGTTACTGATAGGCTTTTTGTAGTTTTACTTAATCCTAAAGATTTCATGTCTCTGGGAATGGTACAGTTTTACAATTTTTCCAGTTTTATGTTCTTATAAATTTAGTGTACTTAAATAAAATGCGTGTTGTGTATTTAGGGTGTCCCAGAATTGATTGTGCTTTTTTGGAACCCTCTGGGAATAGCGACAGGGAGCTTGATGTTTAATCATTCAGGTGGCTATCGAACAGGTCAGAGGTCAAACCGTCAAACCTGATCTTCTACCCAAAGGGGCCATCTAATTAATGACCTAACACGAGGCTCGTTCAAATACCCTTACGTCAACAGAAAATAAGCTCTATTTATTAGAAAGTCAAGGTTTAAATACATCTTTTTTACAATCTACTCATTGGAAAAATATGCATGTGGCGATATTTTTACAAAATTGTCACTTCTTGCAAGTTGCTTCAATTGAAATGTCTTGCGAGAGACGCTAAAAGCTTGGTTTTATCCAAAGTATATGAAAAGAAATCAGGCGATGTTTTATTGTGATGTTGTATGTGTGACAGCAAGGCTCTCAAAATTTTAAAATCACTGGTAGCCCTCAGTCAGGCACTCTTCAGGTAGCCTGAATATAAATTTTAGTAAATAGTAGTAAATAGTATATAGTAAATAAAAACAAAATATTTGGCAGCTATAAAAAAACTGTACAGAATGTTACAGGATAGTTATTTTTAAAATAAAAAAAATGATATAAGAACATATAGAATGTTCCCTCGTGGTTATTTTTGATTATTATATATATATATATATATATATATATATATATATATATATATATATATATATATATATATATATATATATATATATATATCATCTGAATATATCATCTGAATGATTTTAGTTCTGAGCACTTACATAGATAGTTCACCCAGAGCTTAAAATTCTGTCATTATTTACTCATGCTTTACAATGTTTCTTTCTCTTTTTTGGTGAACATGTAAGAAAATATTTTTTAAAAGCATAAAATCCTTTAAAATATCTTTGTCTGTGTTAAAAAAAAAGAACTAAAATCGGTTGAAACAAATATGGGAGTAAATAGTGAGTGCATTTTCATTTTTGGGTAACTACCCCTGCTACCAGATTTTGCGAGCCCTGGACAGTAGTGTGTATATAAAATTTCCAGTGAGTTACACTTAAAGGCAGGGTCTAAAAAGTACTCAAAAAGAAATATTTAGAGACTAAATATAGGTTAAGCCCAAGATATACAATAAATACGTAGGAGTAAGGTTTAATGAGACGCCCCGGCGCAATCATGGACACATAGGATTATGGTTAATTTTATTTTTCGCTTAGAAATAAGAGTAGGATGTAAATTTGAATTTTAATTTGTGAATTTTAAATGTGAATTTTAAGTTGCATATATAAAATAAAGAAAAAAGCTTGATGCGCTTTCACCCTCTCTGAAAACGAAATGTAAATCTATAAATGGTTTTGCTCCCACCTTATATTACGTGGCCTTAACTATGTACTTGCACCAAAATATAAATGCAGTGTACTTAAATAATATATTATAATGTTATCTTGAGGTGGGATACAGTTAGGCTTAGGGACAGGTTTGGTGATATGGGTAGGTAAAGGTGTAAGGGATGTGTAATTAAAGATTTAATCACAGAAATGTGTTACAGATGTAATTACATGCACATATTTAATCAGTCATAGGTACAATGTAAAAACATGCATTTACACAATAAGTACAGTGTAACGATTGATTAAAGGAGTGGTCCACTTCGATATCATATTTTAAACTTTAGTTGATGTGTAATGTAGCTGTGTGAACAAACAACATCTCTGAATGTAATATGCTCAAAGTTCAATGCAAAGGGAGACATTGGCCTTTACAGAGTTAGTTTAGCAAAGCCTTCAGCAAACAAAGTTTGGGGACTACAAAAAATATATATAGGGGTTAATGATGTCATAAACCCTTGAGGTTATGTACATACACTCCGCGCAGCAAAGGGGCGTGGCCAGATGCACTGTAATGTTATAGCAGAGAATATAGCAGAGCGCTATAATACTGTTCAAACACTGCTATTTCCACAGAGTTTGTTCTGTTTCTGTATTTGGGCTTCCAAAGAACACGACACAAAGAGAGAAGTGCTTACAGTTTAATTTTAATTAGGTTCCAGAGAATTAAAAAAATATATAGCTAGCATTTGAAAAAGGAGAACTTCTAGAATCTCTCCCAGATCAGTGCTGGATTTGGCTAAAAACTCCTCAAAGAAGGAGCAGCTCCAACCATGATAGACGAAGCTTTGGATTGTGAGCCACAACCTGTAAGTATTTTAATTTGTTAAATTGATCTATTACGTACATAGTGTCTAGCGCTAACGTTATGTTGTAGCAAGGATGTAAACAAGGATGTAAACAATGCTGTTTGACACCGTTAACAATTTATCTACAAATTCATATTTATCAGTCAAACTGCTGTGAACACCCATAATCTTCTCCAGCACTGCAATGTCTCTCTATACAGTAGAGGTTGAACTACTTCAGATTTTTGATAGTCAACTATGTTATCAAAGTCGAGTCGACGTCGACTAGTGGCTGTTGACGTCATCAATAAAACACAAGATGCAAATGTTTTGCAACACGCCACAATTTGTGATTTATTTGCCAGAAAAATATTTTCACATGCTCTTTGACAGCTCATAACACGATGCAAAACAATGCAACATTACCAATTACTGATTTTAGTGCAAAACAAATGCACGGTCAACACATTCATTTCGTTAAAAATGCAACATTAGCACCCGGGCTAATTTTACTTCTAAATGAATGCAGTCAACACATTGATCACTGCACATTCTAGAAAGAATGTAACAATAACAGATATTTTAGTGCAGAAGTAAAACATACGTCGTCAGTACACAGATTGATGTGAAGTTATTCATAACATGACGTACGAAAGACAAAGGCGATAATGTTACGTTAAGCCATATTACACTGTCAGAGACTTGCTGAGATGCATATTTACCGCTATGATCGTGCACGCTGCTCAAAATCCTGCTCATGTCGGGCATTTTTGCCGTTACTGGCTCATCTTGGTCATTAGACGTCTCCTCGCTGCACATCTTCACCGCGTTTACCGGGTATAATGTTTACATACGCTGTGAAATTTGTCACACCTCCGCGGCTGCGCACTTCACAGTTTCTGCGTGCTTCAAGGTTCATTCACAAAATATGTCCGTGTCTACACTTTGCAGAGGGCAACAGCCAATCACATTACTTTTCCAGGGTTCCGTAAACGTGATTGGCTAGCATCTGCTCTAGGGTTTTAGCATGAAGCGATCTAAGTTGGATCTGTTTGACAATATTAGAGTTCACTCAAAGTTCACGTGACTCTTTGACGCTGACATAAGAAAAATAACATTTAAAAAAATTACTGTAAATAATCTGAGGACAGTTTTATTCAGTGAGCTGTGTGAAAAGGTGCCATGTATTTCAGGTCAAACCATGTGATCTGCGCAGCGCGACTATTCGACGTTAATCAAAAAGCATCACGGCAGACCATTAAAGTCAACTAGTCGGTGCAACCTCTGCTATACAGCCACTTTCCCTGAGTTCTACATCTCAAATAACCAACTCGCAAAAGAAATGTGAACGTTTCATATTACATATTACTATGCCTAAAACCCAAATATATATTTTAGAGAGCAGGCATGAGGTTCAGCTGTATCTTAATTTTCTGTCTGATTCAAGCTCAAGCTGATAAGGCTACACTGATTGGCATTATTTACACAACAGAGGCACAGCGTGTGCTAGTAGTGGCATGACGCTTCCAGGTGACGTGGTGCCAATCCGCGAATCATAGCACATTATGTTAGCTGACCAATCAGAGCCTCTTGAGTGCGGGCCTTCGGAGGAATTAGGTAATATGATAGTCGTTTTCATGTTAGCCGAGTAGCTGTATATAAATAAAGTAAGATATATGAAATCATAAATTTTTTTTAACAAATGCATGAGCACACATTGCTTTGCATCTTATAAACACAACCAAGCCTTAAAATACACTCTGGACCACCCTTTAATTTCAGTATACTAGCTAAGGCCACTTAATAAAAAGTGGGACCTTTTTTTGAGAAATGTAATTGATCAAACTTGCAGTTCAATGTTTATATTTGTTTTAGTATACTTATGTTGCAACTTCCCGACTCTGTGCAAGAGAAACAGTGTCTGAACGTGTATTGCCTTTGATATTTAGTGTTATTGAATTAGGACAGTTAATCTGTTTATAGAGGGCACTAATATTTAATTGCTTGTCTCTTAAAACTAATTAGCTTTCTTGTTGATACGTATTGATTGTAATTGTTTAACGGTGCAGAAGGAGTTTATTTATACTGTAAAATGGCAGGACATTAACCTCTAGCGACCATACAGGGGGAAAAGGCACGGAATGAAGCAACAGAAGCACGGATGAAGACATACTGACACACATTTGCAAACCAACCTCATATCCACCTTTCTCTCTCTCTCTCTGTCTCTCTTTCTCTCCCTCTCTCTCCGACAGTCTTCAGCCTTGAGCTTCAGCAATCAATGCAGTAATTAAGAAAGAGGGAGAGAGAGAGAGGAGGCCTTTACTCCACTAGAGTCAGCATTCCTCTCTTTCCCATAATCCACCACACCAGCACTCTCTTCCCACAGAAACACTCTCATTTTCCCAATTCCTTCCATTTTCATGTCATTTGTCGCTTGCACACCTTATTGAATTCCACCCTCTTTATCACACTTCCTGCATTTTTTAGTTGAAGCAGCATTGACGTCCACATTCATTCAGGAGACTTTTTCTCCTGTTCTTGTGTATTTTCAATTGTGTGGAAATCCAGTTTTACCTGTAAGACTACATCATGACTAGATAATTGCAATCGACTCAATCTGCGCTATTTAAAGGGTGGTTTGAAGTTGATGCCAGTCTCCCTCTGCTGGCCAGTTCTTGGCATTACATGCTTTAGGTCTTGCGTCATTGGGAAACACATTCAGAAGGAAATCTGGTGAGGTTGTAGTATCTTATGACTGCAACAGACTGCGAAATAAACACACACACACACACACACACAAATTCTGAGAAAGAAGTGGGATGCATGAGTCTATATATATTAATATCCTGAATATCCTTTCTGCAGCTGTAATGTGTGTCCTTGCAGATGCGTGTATGAATATACTGTGGTCCTCATTCGTTTTGTGCATTGGGGATGAGTGTGTGCTGTTAGACAGAGGCGATACATACATCCCAGTAGGTGAACTGCTGTATCTTGCTGCATTGGGAGTGGAACGCCTGCATTAAAGGCGTTTTTCGCAACAGTATGGAGAACACTGCAGCAAAACTCCTTTACACCGGAGCTCCGCAATACACCACACTAGATGATGATGTCACTCATGCCTTTGCAAACACTGTTAACCTGCTTACATTGACAAAACGCCTTTGCTGACCATATAGTGGTCACTTCTCCTTCTCTGTCCTTTTGATATACTCTAAAGCAAATTACAACTAGTAAATTGGCCCTTTTCAATGTCGTTTAATGCAGCCCGGAGTGTACGGATTGAGCTTGCATTTTGTTTTACATGTGCAATGCATCATGCATCGCTTGATCTGTTGGCTTGTACAGAACAAGTGAATATGTCCGAGCTTCAGAATGAAAGCTTTTAATATAATGAATATGTTACATGTGGAACTAAGAAGAAATTGTTTTAAAAAGTGCCTTAGTAAGCAATATGGACCTGCAATCTCAGAAATAAAAGTATGAAAGCTGTAACTGGGGTGCTACCTCTTCAAAAGGTGCATGTTTATACATAAAGTGTCTCTATTGGTATTGTAAAGTACATATTAGTACCCAAAGTGTACTTATTAGTACCCGAAAGTCTCTTTAAACAGGTAATCATGCCAGTGATATCCTTTGTGCCTTTATTTTTGAGAGTGTGTAGCAGAGATTTTGCTTTATCTTTTGCTTGATATTACATTACTTCTTGCATTTTTTGTGGCAGTTTGTTCAGTTTTGGCCAAAACATGCTCAGTTTTAAACAGAAAATGAAATACTATATATTTTTGTACATAATGTATATACATGTGCTTCTTGTGTTTGGAATTTGGAGTTTGGAAATCAAATGGCTGATAAGTTCTGCTAAACGGTTAATGTTTTATCACATTTGAAAATGGTACACTGTACCTACATTGCATCTTGGTGTCATTAGATTGGTGTTAATAAAAAGGTAAAGCAAGCATGCCTTTTGTCCTTGTTTTATATGGCATCTGATGAATGGTGTTTCATTGGATCCATGCTCGAGACGTGCAACACTGTACCAGGTGAGCTATCGAGCAAGTTTACTATTATAGAAAATACACAAATATAGTAGCTATGGAGATAAAAATGTGATGCAAACATTAAAATGTATTATTTTGCAAATCACTGCCATAAATATGTCAAATTGTGCCCTTTAATAATAATGTGCATTTAATGAATTAAAGTTATTTGTGTTTTAACACCACTCATTTTATCTGTAAAACGTACATATAATAGGAAGTTTTACCCTACTTTTTTTTAAAATGATGACAAAATTAAAATATTAGCCTGTTATGTGATCGATCAATGTAATTTTTTAGTTTAATAGCTAATTGGTATGAATTTGTATTATCACATTTGTACAATTTAAGTACAATTTGTTTATCCCCCATTGAAGGTTGGGTTTAGGGGAGGGGTTTTGTGCTACACCTCCTTTTAAAATTCTTACATTTTCATATGACTCAACTCTGAATTTGTACAAATTAGCCACTAAACTGACATAGCATAAAATAGTTACGTTTACTAATGAGATTAGGCTGGATTTACACCAAGAAGGTGACATAGTAAAAATACTGCTTAATTGAAAAAGTCACACAAAATTTGTGCATCCAAGTTTCTGAAATAATACTTTAAATAACTTTTTTGAAAGTATTGACAAAATCGATTATATTTTTTATTAAGGGATATATTTGTGTTAAAAAAGCGTACTAATTTTAAACTGTACCTATTAAAAAGTATAAAAGAAATAGTAATTATGCATATTGTTGCTATATTTTATTTATTTAAATATATTTGCTGACAAATGAGCAAAGTACCTTGTAGTTTGAAGATTAGTAGCAATGTATAAAAATATTGAAAATAATAATTAATTTATATTTTAGGGCTGCACTGGGAATTTTAAGGCAAGTTTATTTATATAGCACATTTTATACACAATTGTAATTCAAAGTATTTTTCATAAACAGGAATAAAAGAAAGAAGGATAAGAAAAAACAAAGAATAAAAATTATTAAAAACAGATTAAAATGTGTTAAAAACTGGTTTTAAAAGAATGAAAAAGAAAAGAAAGACGTACTGTAATAGTGCGATCTGTCAGACGTAGAACAGTGCTCATTGCGTAAAAGCATAGCTAAACAGATGTGTTTTCAGTCTGGATTTGAACGTGCCTAATGTTGGAGCACATCTGATCATTTCTGGAAGCTGATTCCAGCAGCGAAGGGTGTAGTAGCTGAGGGCGGATTCACCCTGCTTTTATTGAACTCTTGGTATTTCTAGTTATATGATCCTAAAGATCTGAGTGATCTGTTAGGTTTGTATTCAGTGAGCATATATGTAATGTATTGTGGTCCTAGGCCATTTAGTGATTTATAGTAATAATATTTAAAAATCTGTTCTGAATGTAACTGTGAGCTAATGTAAAGAGCTGAGGACAGCTGTGATGTGCTCTGATTTTCAGCTCTGATCAGAATCCTGGCAACAGCGTTCTGCCTTGCCTTTCCTTGCTTTGCCAAATGCAAGAATATATTCAGAAGGTGTGAATATATAATACTTCCACTCTTTTGGTGCTTAAAAAACATTTTGTCTTTGACCCACATCTTTACCCACAAATATGTAAGAAAAAGTGGATAGATTCCTATTGAAGTATGACTTCTTTTGTAACATCAAGAAGCAATTTGTATAACAGTCATGCCAATTTAGCTTTGACCCAGTAGAAATGTGAATTTGCACTGTCCTGTACGAGGTTAAACTGAGAATTATAGACCTGAGACCTCAGTAGAGCAGACATGAATCTCCCTACAGCAGGCCTACTTACAGAGAAGCAGAGGAGACCTGAAAATAGAAATTAGACCACAGCAGACAAAGGTAAAAGAGGAGGAAAGAAAGCTTTAGAGATCGAGGAAAGGGACGGATGATGGTTTGGAGAAAAGATTAGAGGTGCTGGATTAGCTGTCAGGTGGCCCTGCTTTTAATATGAGCTGAAGTTCTTGCTAATGGACATCTAGAGGACTTCATAGGAATTCAATGAGAAAGACATCAGTCCCTATGGTCACCAGTGCCAAGTGACAATTTTTTGGCTGCCATTGAGCTGGTTTGACTGAAGGACGGCGGGAAGGTGTGTTTGGAATGATAAAGGTGGCACTGGCAGCTCACGAACCACTCACTGGGATCTCAATTCACCTTTGTATTTCACAGTCAATGTTGAACATAAATCGCAGAGTCAGAGGCATTGAAAAAAATGAGAAACTTCAGCACAGTTCTTTTGGTAACTATGAGTTTCATTGCATCTGCCAGGTTTTTCAATATTAGACTAGGAAACTCTTTTCTCAAACTTTTCTTTTCGACTTGACTTGACTTGAACACACAATACTCATAATAGTTGCTTTCTCTGTTTTTTGTGAAAATTGTTACTCTTCGTCTGCATTTTATCTGAATATTTGTCAGATTAAATGTATTTGTCTGATTCTATTTATGTTTTTTTTTTTTGTGAATATCATTTTAGTGCACATGTTCACATTTTGACGTTTTTTTTTTACAAGAAGAGTACAATAAGATGCTTTTTTAGTTAAAAAATAAAATAAATAAAATAATAATAATGTGTTTTGGTTACAAATAGCAGCTGAAATCTAAATTTACATTATTTATTTTGCTAGAGCACATTGCTGTTATTTAGGCAACCTAGGCCTATAGCAGATACGTAACCGGTCTACATTTCTGGGGACAGCGAAATACATAAATGGAGGTACCTCTCAGTTTTTGTTTTTGCTAATTCACCAGAGGCCACTGTGTATGCTTTTTTATGATCTCAAATGTCTCTCACGTGTCCTCTTCTCACATTGCACTATACATTTAAGCCGACTAAGCCAGCTTGCTGTCGACTGACTGACCAACTGATCCCCCACCCTCCCTAAACCCAACCGATAGTGTTTTTAAATGCAATCTAAAAAAAGAAAAACATGTGAATACACCATGTTTTCATATAGTTGTTTCTTTCTTTCTTTATTTTTGTTTTGTTTCACCTGGGTACTTTGTCAGACCCAAACTCCGTCATCGCGGTCAACTCAGCCCCGCATCCTAAATCCATCGATGTGCAACCAGGTGATGGTTGACATATTTATGGGTTAAAATATTTATAAAAATTATGAAGGGTGTAGGAAAATAAAGACAAGACACTTTAAAAAAACCCAGGTGACGTCATCACACGTATGTGTATGTGAGCATGCGCGCTACTGCAAAAAATGAAGAAGTAACTGCGTTGCTGTATGCACGAGCGATCGTCGCCTGTTTGAGTGAAGTATGATATCCAGTTGGATATTGACGCAGGATTGCGTTGGTCTGTGAGAACGAGTGTTATTGCATGTGGTTAAACTGCATGTACAGATGAAGCTGTTTACAACTTTGGTGTTTGAGTGCACAGTGGGAAACCCAGGGGGAAAAAAGTGAATAAAACTTAGTTCATACATGTTTAGTTTTTATGTGTGTTGAGAATTAATATTATTGTCTAAATGTTTATGCAGCTCTAAGATGTTGTGTTTTCTTTTTAGAGTGCCACTACTGTCTTATTATTTCTATTAGTGAGACACAGTCTGCATTTATTTGTTTATTGCACAGAAGCCAAAAAGAACTTTGTATTACGTGATATCTTTATTTTTGACTGGTAAACAGTTTGTTGATAACTGAGAAGACATTTTCAGCACTGCAATTTTATTTATTTTGTATGTTTTATTTTGTTCGGGGTGTCAGCCCTTGCTGAAAATACAAACAGTCTCCTAACCTGAATTCTAAGGAATAAATGTAAACCCCACTGATCTTTGCTGGTCCTGTGTATTAATTTTCTGAGGCCACAGATGTATGCGCTGAACTACTTGGCAAACTGATAACATCGGAAAAGTCATCTGTCTGGAGGTAAGTGTTTAGCTGGTAGCGTTAAAAGGAATAGAACCCATCGGCAGAGTCATACCGCCCTATTTATGCAAACAGCATGCTACCTTATATACTACCTGACCCATCATACCATCATACCACCCCATTTATGCAAACGCAGGTACCTTACATCCTACCTGACCCAACATCACCTGGAAAAGACAGTAAAGCTGTCAGCCTGCCTGTAGCATTAAAGTGAAAAGAACCCATCGGCAGCGTCATACCGCCCAGTAGCGTTAATTTTGAAGACAAAATGCAGCATACATACCTCTGGCTACACAATTCACACTCTCCGGAAATGTAGACAGGAGTACGTATCCACATTGAGCCTGTGTTGCATTTAAGTGAACAAATAATCTCTTTGTTTTAGTAATCTTCAATCAAAATCTGACCATTTGCTGCTGTGCTTCTGTAACCCCTTTATAGCCTGACATTATTCAAATATGCATAGGCATACAGCTCTTTTGCCTTTTTTCGAGAATGAGTCATTTATATGTTTTAACATAATTTATTCGTAACAAACATAGGCCACTTTAAAGTTGGAACAAAGAAATAAAATGCTCTGTAACATCATAACATCTCAACACTAGGCCTAAGTACATACACTCAGCCTTTAAATTGGCCAACACACCAATGAAAAGAAGTCTTTCTTAACAAATTAACTTAAAACAAATTCTAAATTATGATGGGTATTTGGCAATACCAAAATTAAGATAAAGGCTCTGCGGGATTTGTTTCGCCACTTCTCTTCACAATCTGGCCTTAAGGTGACGGTGAAGCCGAATATTAAAAGAATGGCCTAATGTCAACATTAGCCTGTCTACATTACGATTTTATGTTTAATTAAAAATTATTTATCATTCAAAAACCCTTTACTCACCAAGATTAGGCTACATATTTTTGTGGAGGAACATTATTGAATCCACTGTAAATGGCTTTAGCGCAGTCCTGCGTTCAGGATGGTGCCTCCAGCAGCACCGAACACCCTTTCACTGCTGCTGCTACAGGCCGAGATGCATAGTTCTGATCTGGCTAATTTTGCAAGTTTTGGGTAGGATTGTTCGTTCATCTTCCACCAGCCAAGAACGTCCATTTAATTTTCCAGAATAGCAGTTTCAACGTAGCGAGTGACCTCATCCACTTCCCTGTCAGCTCGCTGTACATACAGTAGGTGAGAGTTCAAAGTGGCTATTACCGCCGTGGCTTATACCGCCGCCGTTTGAAATAAATGCTGCTCTGTTTTTAGTGTAAGACCGCAGTTTGTGAAAAAGCCGCCAGGGGGCGCAAAGGGACGGGATGCGAACGGAAAGAAATAGCCTTTACAGCAGCTCTCTCTCTCTCTCTCTCTCTCTCTCTCTCACTCTCTCTCTCTCTCTCTCTCTCTCTCTCTCTCTCTCTCTCTCTCTCTCTCTCTCTCTCTCTCTCTCTCTATATATATATATATATATATATATATATATATATATATATATATATATATATATATATAATTATGTATTTATTTAATTATATATAATTATAAATATATTCTTAATAAACTTCCCAGCCACAAATATTAAAAAAACACAACTTGTATTAAAACTGGGCGAGGATTAGAAAGAATACGATGCTTGTTATATAATTTAAAATGTTATTCCTCTTGTCCAATTTCTTTATGCACATTTTTTCACTCGCTACTCTGCCAGGAACTTCGCCGCTAGAGAGCACCTTCAAAAATCTCAATCTCATGGCTCATTCTTCACGAATATAGAATTAAAATAATGCCGCGTTTGGTTCATTGTGCATCCCGCGGGTGCAACCAACAAGAATTGTGCATTTTAGTTTAACTTTTTGAGCGTTAAAAGCAGTTCGGTGTTAGTTTTTATTTAAATATATCAAGCCGAAACTAAACAGCGCATTCTCTCCGCCTCCTCGTTCATAACCAGCGGGACCGGGACAACTGCTGAAGCAGGCAATAGAGAAACTCCGTCATTCATCATAATCTTAGCTGATGTTTCGGAGTCGAAAGAATATATTAAAGAAAAATGTTCTTTTAACAGTCCCTATATATTTTATCTTTTTCTTTCTTTTTTTCCTGTCATTTCTCTTCAGCAAATTATATTTTTTAAAGCTGCTTGATTCTTTTAAAACCGAAAGCAGAGCCCGTCAATTGGTGTTTTTCCATAAGATACGTTTATCCTACGATAATTTATCCTCTGATCCTTTTGCATAAAGGTTTTAATAAAAAAAAAAAACAGGTCACTTAATTACTTTCGATGTGCTAAAATATTTGTTAAACGAATGTTATTTAAAAAAAAAAAGCATATGCACATATTACAATTGTAAAATAGTCTAAAATGCATGGTCTAATCAGAAATAAAGGAAATTAGTTATATTTAATGCATAAAATAGGCTAGCCTTTTTATAAATTGAGTTTAATTGATTTGAAACTTTTAATTGCATTTTAACGTCCTGTATAAATAATAAAAATTGCATCAGATTGACGAAAAAACGAATATTAATACCTGCAAACAGGGCCACGGTTACTTTTTTTTCACTGACTGGCATGACTGGCAAACGCGTCAGAAAAAAAAACTGCTGAATCTCTGCGAATATTTGGTTAACTTATAAAACAAATGTCTGGTTTAGTGATGTTAGTAATGCATAGAAAAATGCAAAGCAGAATTCTCCTGAGCTCATTAAACCACTGATGACAGCGACGGAATCACTGGCCCACCACGTTCTTACGAACATATTTTATTTATTAAAGGTATTATTTCATTGACCTGAACATAACCAGTTATAATATAATTACTAACCCATCCTCTAAAGCAGGCAACACTCTATTCAGCTATGTTTTGTGTTTTTACTTAGAAATATTTTCTTTTTGGCGAATGCTTGGAGCGTAATATAGATATTTTAAATAACAGGTAGTAGGGGTGGGCGGTACACCGGTGTCATAGTCATCACCGGTGTGACATTGCGCCACGACATGGATTTTCTAATACCGTCAGTACCGTAATAAATCAATTATGCGCCTTGAACGGCTGCATTTACATCAATAATAGCTAATTCTAAATAATAAGGCATTCAATTTTCTTCAAACGTTCAGTTGTGGTCTGAATACATGTCCTTATACTACAGGGCTCGAAATTGCAACCATTTTGGTCGCATGAGCGCCCGAAATTTAATCTATGCGCCCTCATAATATATTTGGGAGCATTTGTGTGTCTGAATATAATGAACAGGGAGCTTTTGTTACTGCAGGAAATACAAACGGCTGAAGAGTGAAAAGTGCACAGGTTTGCAAACCTCCCCTAAAGTTATAATAATAATAATGGCGCAGATGACAGCGATCATAACATGAGGTAAATGTTGATCCACCAGCTGAGATCAATCGAGTGTTTTCGGAGAAGGTGCCCGAATCTTGATGCGTTGCATTCACCGCGTGTTCAGCGCAAATGTCCGCTAAATATAAAATCTAACACTGTACACATCATCGCCAAAGAAACTCACCTTTACTAAGTTTACACTGAAACTACGACTCATAACAAAGAGCGGAATTGCGCTGGTGGTCATCATGAGAATCCTGCTCTGTCTGCTCATAAATTGGTGCGGCTGACTCGCCTGCTTTATTCCACCAACACAGAGAAATGAAGATCAGTTCATAACGAGACTGAGCATTTACAATGAACCAAACCAAAACTTTTAAAGAGTGATAGAAGTGAAACTTTCTTTTGTCCGTTCTTCCTTGAGATGTTTTTTATTTTGCTATTGAAAGTAATACCATGATATTATGCCGTCACCGTTCAAAAGATAAAAACATTCATTTTCATAAGGCCCCATATTTAATGCGGTTTCGTTTTTAAACGCATGGGTTTTGTTACGCCATCCGTCCTATAGGAGTTTTGGATTTTGTGTATTCATGTTTGTGAAAAACACTTAATAGTGGAGACCCCTTCCCCCTTCTCATAACCAAAAGCTTGTCTGTCAGGAGTTAATGGGCATCAGTGAGGCCGAAATCATGTCTATTTAAGTGTCTTTAATATGGTGTATAGATTATTATGCGTTATTGAAACATCAAGGGGGACGCAGCAAAGTCACTTATAAATTAAAATTGTATTATTTTAAGCAATTTTATTATTTTTTGCAACAGCCTTACATTTAAAATGGAAACTTAACGGCGATTATAATCAAAAAGAACTCAGCCTATAAGGCTAGATGTTTTCTTTCCCTTATTTGTTAATTTATTTGTTCATGTGTTTGGCGCATGTAACTCGTGTGCCATCGGAAAACTAGTGTAATGACGGCAAGCCATCTTTCCCAGACTCGGGGCAAAGTCCTGCCTCTCCTTTCACTCCGTCCCGAAGCCCCAGCTGGCCCTCCTGGCATCCTCTGCGTAAAACATATGCTGGATAAGTTGACGGTTCATTCTGCTGTGGCAATTACAGACTAATAAAGGGACTAAGCCAAAAAGAAAATGAATGACGAATGAATGAATGAATAAATAAATAATAAGAATAAAATAAAAATAAGGTAATAATCTTTACACACAGATGCCGCGTAAGTGGCCTTTTTTAATTTAGAGATGGTACATTTGAATTGCCTCTGCCATTTCTTCCCCCACCTCAAACCTGAAAGTTGAAGAGAGAACTATATTCTTTGAATAAAACTATTGAGCTATAAAAGGAAAAAACGCAGAAGAAATTTGCCATTATATTAATTTTAGCACAGCTGCCAGTCATTTTCACATTCGTTTTTCAGTTAGGGATTAATATTAAAGTAGCCTAGTAAAAATGTCTATACTATAATATTATAATTTGTTATATCCATTATTATTATTATTATTATTAAAGCTATACAATTGACAAAACGCAGAGCCCTTAAAAAATTTGCTTTCATTTTGACATAGCTAAAGCACACGTTTAAAGTTATGTAAAAAAACATCCCATTCTACAGCAGCAGTCAAGTTAGGACACTTAAAAATGCCTTTTGCGTTGGAAGGTGATCGACCTGCGAAGTTATGTTTACAGTGTTATAAAAGAAAAAGGTAGGCTATTTAGTGCGTGTGGATTTACCGTAGACAGGCTTTCTGTTTGGCTAATGCCTAAAAATGTAAGTAAGTAACACATTAATTTTAGCAACTATTTTTAAATGGCATTTAAATTTTAAATTCATTTTTTTATTTAATTTAACATTTAAATATAATTTAATTTAAAACATTTATTTTTTCCTCGCTGATTTTGGTTGGGTAATAAAGCATGATGACTCAGATATGATCTAGTTTAGCTTGCATGTGTGGGCATATTTTGACGTCTTTACCTAAAACTTTAAACATTTATAATATTTAAAATAAAACGGAAAGAAATAAGGAGACTAACATAATTTAAAACACTTATTTGGTGCTTAAACCACCTTCAGAAAGTTTTGCCAGCTGTGGTAGAGCGCAACGGAGGCTCCACTGGAATGTAGCAGATGTGTTAAAACTTGGTATTATTTATTAATATGTTATTAATGTGTTTTTGTGTTCCTCGTCTTGTACGTCGCCGTGTTATTGTGCGTCAACGTCACGTTTATCTGTCCTTAAGCGCGCATATAGTCGAACATTTCTGCTCGACATCGGTAGAAACAAACTTCACAAGTTAAACTCCGCGGACACTGGTGAGCTGCAAGATTTCGGCTTGCTCCGGATGCGTACCCATCCTCCGACCCCCACCTCACCACCTCGCCCACAATGGAGGCGCTTCAAGCGGCGCGAGAGGAAGCAGAAGAGGGGTAAGCGCGGGGGTATCCGAACAAGGCTAGCGGCTAACCCCCACAAACCCGCAATCCCCTCCATCATTCTAGCGAACGTACGCTCGCTAGACAACAAACTGGACTACATCCGTCTACTTCGTTCATCACATAGGACTGTAAAGGACTGTTGTGCTTTTGTGTTTACGGAAACTGCACATTAGTGAGCAGCAGACAGCCCACCCCGATGCTTTTCTCATCCTGGCAGGGGACTTTAACCATGCAGACCTAAAGAGTGTGTTTCCAAAATACAACAACACATAGACTTTCCAACACGGGGCAATAACACACTGGACTTTTACACCACACAGAGAGGAGCTTACAAAGCCTCCCCCCTCCCCCACCTTGGTGGACCACTTAACTGTCATGCTAATGCCTGCTTACAGACCGATTGTTAAAGTCACCAAACCGGTTTGCAAGGAGATACAAGTGTGGCCAGAAGGTTCTTCAGAGGCTTTACAAGACTGCTTCAATACCACAGACTGGGATATGTTCAAACAGGCTGCCACTCAAAAGAGCAAGAGCACCAGCCCCAATCATGTACACCTTCAAACAGAGGCACTATTGAGAGCATCCTGACCAGCTGCATCACTGTGTGGTATGGAACCTTGGATTTTCTGCAGGAAAACACTTCAATGCATAGTGAGAACAGCTGAGAAGATCGTTGGTGTCTCTCTCCCCTCCCTTCAGGACATTTACAGCACACGTCTTACCCGTAGAGCCCTCTGCATAACAGCAGATGCCACCCACCCAATGCACAACTTCTTCAGTCTGCTGCAATCACACACACACACACACACACACACACACACACACACACACACACACACACACACACACACACACACACACACACACACACACACACACATATTAATTTATATTTATATTTGGTTGACAATAAATAAATAAAAGAAAGAATTAATGAATGAATTCTACAGTCTGCTTGTGCCTCTATGTTTATAGAGTTACTGGAGACATCCAGTAAGAGACAGTCAAATATTCAGTCCAAATGCACTGGAGAGACCTGAAACATGTTAATTTTTCCTTATTGGCTATATGACATTTAGATGTTGCATATTATTCTGTGGTCTTAAGAAAAGTGTTAAGTATTTCAGCACATAAGAGCAAATATAGCTTATAGCCCATTTCGTTGCGCTCCGTAGCTTTTCACTAATAAAGCTCTTCATGTAAATTTCATTTTTCAATTTTAGCACGTCATATAAAAATATCGCCCTTGCGCCCTCATTTATGATATCCTGCCGCCGGGCCTGCTATAGCGAAACTTTATTGTTTGAGAAGAAACAAAAACGGAAACTGTGCATGAAAACCTGGCTGGGAAGACGGCGATAAAATGAATTTTCTGTTCTTCAACGAGAAAAAAAAAATCGCAGACACGACACAATGACGGCGTTAATTATACAACGCAGTGTTTACGATCATATTAACAACTAACATTAATATCAATAACTCCTCTGGCTTTAGACTTTACCTTTTAGAGCTTGTTCTTGTCGGCGCAATATAAGTTTATTGCAGTTATAGCTATGAATCAGATTATGAAGAATGATTAAGAGCATGCTTATCCTTTACTTCATCCTTTCCGTAAGGTGTTTTATTTATTTATTTATTTATTTATAATTTTTTTAAATAATGATGACAATATTCACTGTCTAAGCATTCCTCGGTATACTACCAACAAATTACGCCCCTATACCCAAGTAGCCTACCTAAGTTAATTTACATTTCATGTAAAAAATAAGAAATCAAAAAAGACCAAAGTATTATGCTAAATATCCGTACAAACGAACATGTTTGTTGTTTAACTTTCGTTGATAAAACAACACAATACAGCCTATACCCACCAAGCAAAGTTACGTCCAAAAGACGTATTTTCTACGTCTCTGTCTGACGTTGAAATTACGTCCTCTGAAGAGCCAGAATGAAAGTTTTTATGACGTCTTTTATTGACGTCTTTTCGACGTCTTTTTTCTACGTCCTTTCGACGTCTTTTCGCCGTCTTTTTGACGTCCTTTCGCAGTATTTTTGACGTCTTTTTTCTCTATTTACTTTTATTTATTTGTATTATGTATTTTTGTGATTCTTTTGAATGACTTTAACACCCACAGGACAAATAAACAGACAGTGCACATTAAATTGAAACATATTTATTTAAATAAAAAACAATCCAATTCACAATAAGACCAGAAACTTGCATTAAAGGGACAGTTCAGCCGAAAAATTAATATTTAAACTCTCAGATGAAGGATTTTTTTGGAAGTATTGCACAGAAAAATTATTTTCTGTGTCCGGCTCCTCCCTTTCTTGCTGGTGCATGCTTCAGGTGCTCGGATGCATGATTTTTTATATTTTCTTCTGTAGCATCCTTGCTCCATTTCATTACTGCAGCTGTAATTTAAAAGACAGAAACTTATAAATAAGTTACAACAACAAAAAATAGCTTAAAGCCATTTATCAAGTACATGTTTTCATATAGACAATAGCACTGTTTGAATCTGTTGTTGGCATAACCATTACATCATAATCGCCGAATATACTCATTGGGCTCTATTTTTTTACAGTAAGAATCTGAAGAAGGAAAGTAAAAATGTGTAGATTTCACTGATTAAGAGATCGTGGTTGAATCTCAACAGATGCTGAGCTCGGTGTATGTTGTAAATATTCTCCCTGTATACACCTACTTGTGAGGACGAAATTGAAACTAAAGCTAAACTGGAAAGGAAAGGAATTAAAACCCTGCACTGCAGCTCCCTGACTCGCATTTTTTTTTATTATTATTATTTTTTTTTTTACTATATTTGAATGTTCCATGACAAAAGTTTTTTTTTGCAAGATTGCGACAGGCCATACTCTACACAGCCAAATCCTTTATTACAGCTAAATGTATTATATAAATTTACTATATAAATTTACTTGGCACAATTTTATTTAGACCCACACTAAATTGAATTAAGATACTCAAAGACAATAAAAAGATTAAATAAGTGATGATTTACTAAAAATTTAAATGTTCTTAGTCATTTTAACAGAAAAGCAAGAAATATTAAATGGATATAATAATGTTTATAATTATTTTAACAACGAGATTTTGCACACATGGTTGGAATGGTTTTGCGAACCAACTATCCCCTGTGGCTTCTAAATATTTATTATAACAGTATGTATTATTAAGTATACTTATTAAAAACCCACACATCAATACCCTGATTTTCCCTAAATGTACACATGTAATTCTAACATTGTTATTTTATTAAAATTACAAAACACAAAAGAGTTCTGATTATTTCTACCTTGAACTACCGCGGTCAGAATTACCGCATGCATTTCAGTGTCTTACTTTCCCCATGTATTTGAATATGCGTGCCTCTGTTCCCAACAACTTCCTGCTTACATAAACATAACTTTATGATAGGAAAAAATACTTTACTTTAGATATGTCTGCAGTAATAAGTTCCGCGAAAAGTAACTTGCTCTCCCGATTGTAAATCGAAAGTGAGGTGCGCCGGCAGTCTTGTAACTCATACACACATTTAGAGGCTACATTGCCAAACAGATTACACTTTCAGGGTAATAAATGACTTAAAAAATATTATGACAGACATTCAATGCTTTATTCTTATATCTCAGTAGAAGCTTTAAATACAAATATGATGTGACAATATGACGTCTTATTTGAAAACAGAACTAGCCATTCTAGAATTCTGGTTCAAAACCATATTTTTAAATAAATAAATAAATAGAGTGTGACAGGCGATGCATCAAAGCTAGCCCTTGCTTATGCAGGGGTAACTGTTGTTTCTTGTTTTTATTTAGTTTAATAATACGTGTGTATGCTTTATATGCTTTTACTGGTTTTTCGTTTGTTTTTCTATACGGGGGTGGTAATAATTTTTATAATTTTATATTTCTATTGAAAAAAATTCTCTTATTAGAACAAATTTCGTTTACTATAATTTGTATATTAATTTTATTACGTTTTTTGTCGTCAGTTATCTTCAAAATAAACAAGAACGAATACCATTTAAGGAGAAATTAATTGTCAAAATCATCCATCATGCCATTACAGTTTCATTCTGATTAATTTATTCAAGTCATTTTACCACAATATGCCAGGAACGCTTTCTAAACTTAATTTCAGCACTAAAATCGCGTGTCCAGTGGTCATTTTAATTAGTGAAATTTATTCAGAAAATTGCTGGAAGAATAAAGATAATAAATAATAAACTAAACTCATTTTGGCTTGCCACTGAGCACAGCCTAAACAATTTGGGTTATTTGTAAATTGTTTAAATTCGACCATTAACCTAATTAATATATTGTTCAATTTGATTTAAATGACCAATACAAACATTATAGTACTATAATCCATTAAATCCTTTATAGGATAGCTTTAACAATTCATTAAAACCAAACCAAATTTAAAATAAAAATAGGTTGACAGACTTGCCTCAAAGCGCACCATATTTGCTCCATCTGAAGACAAACTGTTTTAGCCATTTTTTAAATAGTGTATTTTTATTTAGTTTGAATGTTGCTTGCCTGTATTTTGTCCAACTTGTTATTTATAGACGCATAAATACGTTATTTATAGACGCGTGGTAAATAAAAAGACAGTGCTCAGGCAAAAAAAAAAAAAATGACAACTTAATTTTTTTTATTTTAAATTAAATGTAAATAAATGTAGGCTATACTGCTTCAAAATAAATATTCAAAGAAATAAGCTACAACATAAACACTTGATAAACACCAGGCGCATCATCAAACTGGCGGCGGTGCTGAACGGCTGGTTCTGGTAGGCAGAATTAATCGAAAAAAAAAAAATCGTTTATTCACTCCTGATCCCACGATCTGAGTGTCAGAGAGCTGCTGATATAGGGGTTTTAATTGGCGAGTTTCGAAATCGTCAACACATTCTTTGAGAATTAAACGAAGTGAAAGGCCTACTGTGGTTTCTATAAAGCAGCAAGTACACTTTTTCTTTAGGATATTTGGCGATCAGTAAGTTGTAAGTAAGTTAAAAATGAATAAATTTGCTTCAAAAAAGATTAGTTGAAGTTACTTTTGAAAAGTTAGTTTTAAGACCACTTTGCTTTTAAAGCATTTAGTTAACGTTAACTTTAAAAAGTGAGGACACATATTGTCTTAAAATTAAGTAAATGATCACTGTAAAAATTTAAATAAAAGTTAAATAAAATAAAAAATAAAAAAGCTAAAAATATTTGTTTATTCAGTGATTAATTTATTTTGTTAAACAAAAACTTTTTTATTTGCTGTTGAACTTAATCTCAATTCTTTAATCAGAAATTTGTCTTATTATGTTCTCCTAAAAACACAAGATACAAAGATTGGATTTTTTTTATTATTGAAAATCAACATGCATAAAACAATTTAGCAATACAATTACAGTCTGCTGTTAACAAGCAGAATAACTGAGAAGAAACGCAAAACTACATCTGATTCAGTCATAGCTGGATGAAATCAGCTGAAATAAAACTAATGTTAACAGAGGTGCGGATCCAAATGCAGTTAATTAAAGATTAGTCAGGCAGGCAATGGTCAAAACAGGTGCAAATGGTAGCATGAAGGTATCCAAAAGAATAGTAAAAGTCACAGTCAAAGAGGTCGGGGCAGGCAGCAAAACAACATAAACAGTATAGACAGGTCAGACAAAAGATCACTGCAGATAATGCCTAGTTCAGACTGCATGATTTTAGCCCCGATTTTGACTCGCTGACAGGTTTTGAGAAATCGGCGACAAATGCCTGATATCACAGGCAAATCAGTATGCTGGAAGAGTTGGCGTTTCATTCCGCTGTGGCAACCCCAGATTAATAAAGGGAATAAGCCATTAAGAAAATAATGAATGAATGAATAAATGAATGAATGAATGAATGAATGAATGAATGAATATATTATAAATTATTACAACCCCAATGAGGAAGTCTAATGCCACCTCTGATATACACACACACAGTAATAAAGTCCTGTAAAAATGGCATAATCTATAGTAAAATACTACGCACTGTCACTGTGGAAACGACAAAAGAAATTTGTTATTAAAACAATTATTTTTAAAATGCTTTGAAAAAATTCTCTGTTGAGCATCTTGGGAAATATTTTTTGAATAATTAAATTCTCACAGGAGGGCTAATATTTTTTACTTGAAATGTAAAATAAATAACTTATCAAATAATAACAACCTTATAGAATAATCAGCCATGTGTTTCACAGGAGGACACATTATTAGTTTAATTATTTAAAACCTTATTTTTTAATTGTATTTATTTTATTTGTTTTAATGTCCATAATGATTTGAAGCAACATATTTGTTTGTGTATATTTTGTATAATTTTTTGCAAACTACCAATGTGTGCATACCTTTCATTGCTCTGTAAATGTTGGAGGTCTCAAGGGCCACCTTGTCCCCCTTTCCCTTCATGTTGAAATGGGACATGAGACGATTACTGAAGAGCCTGTAGAGATGAGTACAAATTTGTATTATTCACTGATTATGGTGTTAAGCGATTCTTGTGGTCCTTATATAGTAAATTAGTAAATAAATGAATAAATAATAATAAGTAAATAATGAAATTGCATTGGTGAATTGTTTGGAGTTGGAGTTCCCTTTCTCACACTGATAACAACGTTTTTAAGGAAAGCAATGAATTATGCATCTTAATATTTGGGAGTTTTTCATACTAATTTACACCAAGTTGGGCCAGTGTTTGTACATTGTAATTTAATTTTTGCTGCTTGCCTTATTGGAGTAATGAACGTTATGAAAATAATATAGGCCTAAACCAACAGTTGCAGATTTTCAGTCAATTCTGGCCCACAGACAACAGCAAGAGATGAATACATATGATTTTTTAAACTATCCCTTATTCCTTACAACACTAGCACAGAAAAATAAACAATTCGTTCTTTCATCTTAAACAGTCAAGTCTTGTTCAAAACTATTTTTCCTGGAGGAGTTGTTTTACAACAGTATAGTTTGTCACCATTACAGTACAAGGGGCATTTTGCAAATACTACTTGTGTTACTCAGGCCTAATGTTAAGAAATGTTCAAGGTGAGGCTAGCATACAATATGAGTTTGAGGTACCCTCCGACCCTGGATAAGCGTGCACAAACATCCAAGGTGATACGTCAGAGGCGCCGGCCATGCGACCAAGCAAGATATGTGAACGCCTACAGTGGCACTGAGAAGATAAAACTGTTAAATGAAGTCGTTGTTTTTGTTTAACGTCCAGAAAAAAAACATTCTCGTAGCCTAAAAATATTCTAAACGAAAGACACGTGAACTACTTTGAAGATATTTTTGGTGAACCTCTGGACTTTGAGTTGGGCTACCTTGCTGTCTCAGGGAATTGGAACGACACGAGGGTAAGTGATTAATTAATTACTTTTTTCATGTTCTGTGTGAACACTTTAAGTACACTATATGTGGAGAAAATGAATGAATAAATTAATGAATGAATGAGTAATTTTGATTGTGTTATTACATGGTCCGTGTACCGCTAATACTTTAAAGCTTACCTGTCAAGGACTTTATATACGCAGTCCCTCACATCCTTTCCTCCGATTCGAGCCAATTGCAGCACCTGTTGAAAGTTTATACAAAGTCTTTAAACAAACTCAGAGTCTCTTTAAAATTCCACAAAAATAATTATGCTAAAATAATAATTAGTGTTCTTTCCTACAATATTAAAAAAAACAGTGCATGCTGTAAAGTTATTTTGATGTTTGATATTTTATCGGTTTCAATTCAATAAATCTCTTTGCGACTGTTATATTTTGAGTTCAAAATATGGCAAATAGACAGAAATGGGTACCCATTATTCTGCACAAGCCCTAACGTCTTGAAATAAATTAACCCTTTGAATGAATTAAAAAAATTAACTATATCAACTTATCCAATAGCAGTAGCAAATTATTCAGATAAGCATTGCTTTTGTGTACAAGACTCATTATGTATTTTATTATATTGTTTTTATTCCTTTTATAAAATAATACAAATCAATTAAACAACACCAACTGAGATAAAGGTAGCAAAATATTCACAATATTATTAACTGTAATACACAAACCCTTTTTTTTTTTTACAGTTATGACATTTAGGGCTGCACGATATTGGAAAAATAAAGCTATCTGACATTGAGATTTAAGTTCACCAAAGCTCTATTTGGGAAGTTTTCATTCATTTAGATCACAGGTGTCAAACTCAGTTCCTGGAGGGCCACAGCTCTGCAAAATTATGGATTAAGTACCATATATAAAAACAATAGCTGCATAACTGTAAAAAGACAAAGCTTGTGCAAAATTTTGTGGGCTCAAGGGTAGTTTGTGCTCCTGTTTTTGACCCATATTCCTAATCAATAGGTGGCAGTAATACACCTATAGTAAAATAGCCTAACTGTGCGAATTACAATGCGAAGAAGAGAAGGAGGACGACGACGACCACGAGCTTCATGGGTTTATAGGTAATACGAGTTACTTTTTCGACAAGGTGCTTTATTTCTTTTCATTCATAGCATTATTTTATCACATAGTAAATTGCGGCGGGGGGGGACGCGATTATAGCCCGTTTTAGTATTTAATGCTGACCATTACTTCTCGCTCTCTCTCACACGCACAAACACTCAATTTAACTTATAATAGCATTTTGAAACTGGTTACTAACTAACTAATGCAGTTAACGTTAGTCCTCAGGGATGGAGTGAGTCTTATGATTATATCATGTAAAGTCTGTTTCTTGCTGTAATGCTTATTAAACTTAATTTAATAACTCATTTAACGTAACGTGTTACTTTTCTCAGCGCTGATGGCCCAAACCAATCAGACACATTAAATTTTTTCCCGCTCCAACAGCTGATAGACCACGTCAGTTAACTTTTTCGATAATTAACCATGGTTTACTACAGTAACATAAGTACATAAATATTTAATAACATTCGGTTAATGTAATTAAGCCACGGTCGACACAGATTAACGGTTTTTGGTCATAAAAAATACAGTTTAAACATTTGTAACGTAACATTTGGTAATGCGCCAAAAAGTTAGGGTTTTACGTTAAAAAATCCTTAAAGAGATGGCACATGCGTAAAAATAAATAAATTAATTCTAACGACGTCGAAAGGCTAACGTTAGCGTCAATAAATGATACTTACCAACAACTGACAAATGAACCTTGAGCTTAAAACCGAGCAAAACAAGTAAATATGTAAACAGACGTATAATAACAAGTGTAAGAAATGTACAGGGTTGTTATGTACAATATTTTTGGTATTTACAGATTAATATTGAGTTAAATCGCAAACTATTATAAAAAAAAATGACGTTGAGGGTGCACTATCATCATCTGTGTACAAACAGCCGGTGGTCATGTGACGTGTCAACATGACCAACGGCTGTTTGTAAACAGATGATGATAGTGCACCCTCAACATTATATAATAGTTTGCGATTTAAATCTATTCTCTAAACGCAAAAAAATTGTACCTATAATAATACTTTTATTTACAGGTTTGTCCATAATTGTAAGAATATTTTTTTATTAATTTAATAAAAGAATTACAATACATTACATTTTGTACATTTACTACTTTTATTTATATTTATACAGTATTATAATGTTTGTTTTCTCGTGTATGTTGTTTAAAGCATTAAAACAAATAATAAAAAAAGACTACAGCACATAACTTACTGGAAAACTGGTTGTCTTACAATCAATTATTGTAAAATTAATTTTAAAAATAATAAATGATAAATATGTCTAGCATATTTTTATATTAATGCAACAGAGTACAGTATTTATGATTTTTGCTTTAATAATGATTGATTTTGGTGTAATGCATTTATTTTTATACATGCATATCCCAGCATGTCATCATTGATTTTAGCACTTAACAGTTTTTTTGTGTGTTGTGGAATCTGAAGTCAGTCCTTTTTTCTTGCTTTTCATGTTTGAATTGTATATACTGCATGTTGAACTAAATGTGAAATGCTGAATACATACATCATACAGGTTTTTCCATGGTGTCCTCCACTGATGGATATTCTGTTCAACTTAAAAATAAATTGTACTATTAAAACATTACAGCAACACACCATACATATTCGTAAATAATTTCATTACAACTGTTAAAGGGACTGTTCAGACAAAAATCTAAATTTCCCATTAATTTACTCATGCACAGCTCATCAAAGATGTAGTTACCCTTTTTCTTCTGTAGAATATTAAAGAAGGGTTTTGGCTGAATCTGTTCTCAATGCTGATTCATATAAATGGCAGCCAATAGTGATTTTTGCTTTTTAGATTTAAAATACACATACAAACAAGTCGAAATCAATAGCCATTGCACCTGGTGACACCAAAGTCTTGTGAAGTAAAACTACTGGTCTGTGTAAGAAATTGAACATTATTTCCTATATTATTAGCTTTAATTTAAAGTCTCCTCAAACAGTACTCATAAATGTCTGCCGTTGAGTGTGTAGCTTTTTTTTAGCAAGGAGTGTGCCCTTGCAGAAACGTGACAATACTACAAATGCAATGCAGACATTCGTGAGTATTGTTTGAGGAAGCTTTTGATCAAAAGCCATTAATATTGTAAATAATGTTCAATTTCCCTAATTAATGGTAGATTAAATTTTTGGGAGAACTATCCCTTTAAATCTACAACTGTTCTGTCACATCTTTGGGAAATTTGAGGAAAGACACTTACTGTACATAATATCAGTATCAGTATGCTAATGTATTTTAATATTAAGTGGAAAATCATCCAAAGCAATATTAATTATTTATTTGTGTGTAATTTAAAATGTTGTTTTATGAGATTTTTTTTATATTTTATGTTTATTAGTAAATTGATTCAATAATACAAAGGCTAAACTTTCTGATGTCAGGAAGAATATAATTTATTATTATTAAAAAAAATTTAATTTCACATGTCTTTGGTTGTTTCTCATAGTATAGCAATTGTCCCCATTGTTTGGCAATGTTATGAAAACACCTGAGTGTATTAAGTCCCTAAATTTCATTTATGTATACATTAATTCATGAGAGGCTATGTGCTTGTTTAATTGAATATTATGTTTATTTACAGCAAATTATGTTCTGCTCACCTGACTCATGCAGAGTTCTGTTCTGTTCTTTCATCTAGATACTCCTTGGCAGCCAGTCTTTGTATGGAGTCCACCGTGATCTACTGTATAGAGGTAAAGTTGTCTCTTTTCCCACAGACTATCAGGTACTTTTTAGTATTATTTTCTGGCAACAATGTTTACGTTGTTTTTGATTATGCAGTATTATGCGATATCTCATTGCCATGTACAATGTGAAATTCATCTAAAAATTTTAATTCTCTTAATTTTTTTCACGCACAGCCCATTCAAGATGTAGGAGCCTTTTTTTTCTTCAAACTGTGGTACGTTTACTACTAGTGGTATGCGGACTTCCGTCTAGTGGTACGCAGAACAATTACTAAATAATAAAAGAAAAAATGTTTAAACCTTTGACGTGTACAATAACACCAATGTGACCAGCTCCGGCTGTTCTCTGAAGTGTACAAGCACACTGCTATGCTTAGAAAATTTAGTGCATCGGGTCATCAGATGCTAAAAATAATGTGTGTTTAAAGTGTGTTTTCGATATATATAGTTATTTGTTTTGTAAAGCTGCGTGGCTTTCATTTTCGTTTGTTACCTCAGATTTAGGCTAATTTGTCACGAGACTTTCCATGCTTGAAGTTTGGAGCTAGAATATAATTAAAGTTAGTCTCTGTGTGCGGTTAATGCAAACTCCACTGTGAACTTATTAAGATGTGATCTTAATCGCACCTAATCACGGTAGGCTATTGCCACTCGTATGAATGGATAAATCACGTAGCCTATGAATTGGTCAAGCACTGTATTGATGCGTTTAATTCATACCTGTCAGCCCTCCCGTTTTTTTACCAGGATTCTCCTGGATTTTACAATTTTGTCCAGCGATCATTCCGTTTAAGTATTTCCCCTATTTCTAATCTTTCTATGAAAAGTGAAAGTATCAATGGGCCGATTACAAATGTGCTATAATTGCAAGAGCTGTTCAAGAGAATTATGCTTTTGCTTTACTTAGGCTTGACAACACGTTGAAATTATTATTAAAATAACCACATTATTATTCACATAAACATGTATGTTTACTTGACATGTTTATTATGTTATGGAATTTTTATGCTTTAGAAGAATCAAAAACTTACATACGGCACCTTTAATTGTTTTTTGTTTATGTTGGCGACCAATCATTACTTGTGAGTAAACAATACAGCAAGATTGTGTAGACAATCTTGTCATAACCAGAATGGTATTACAGCCCAACACTATGATAGTTTTTTGTGTTCATCTTTACTAGGGTCCAGTGACTACTAGGGGGTCTCTGCAAACTTTCAATGAGGACCATTAGACTTCTTGAGAAGGATTGGCTCAGGGAAGGATTGACTGCAACCATCTCACCCCAACCCCTGGGTGCATCAGCATTGGATATTATGGGTTTAAACCTCCTGTCTATTGTTTAGGGTCACTAATGGTTAAAGAAGTGGACTTGTGTTCAGATGGATGAAGATTCAGTCTCAGTACTAGCAGGGATTGTACATGTTGGGATTGAATAACCAGCACTCTCAACACACTCTATACCAGTGGTGGGCAACTTTTTAGACCTGAGGACCACATTAAGTTTTGCAAACTAAGTGAAGGGCCACTTGTCAAATTCTTCAAAAAATAACTTTATTTATAGTGGCAGTATGCATGAAACCTGTAATATCAGACAGCAACATGTCACATTAACACAAAACAGACTTTTTATATTATTAAGTCAAATTTACAAGTCAAATTAATTTGCACTGATATTTATATTACTTATCAATTATCATAAAACAATAAAATATCCATTATAAAGTATAATAATATAATAATGTAATAATTTTTACTGTGGAAAATAGAAAAGATATTGTCTGATAGAAAACAAATCTCATATTAACACATTATAAATAATTCTTAAAGTTTACTATTCAGTCAAGTTTACAATAATCTAATTTGCACTGCTTTTAGAATATATCAATCATAATAAAACTTGATAAAACCATAAAACTTTGATAAAATAACTTTTTAAAGTGGATTTGTGCATGGAAAATATATTCTTTGACAAAAAACTCATTTAACCAGCTATTATTATATAATTTGAGTCAAATTTACAACAATCTGATTTGAGCTTGTGTTAATATGCTCATATCAATCATAAAACTATGAGATAAAATGAAGGAAGAATCTTAGTCTTTTTTTATTCTAAGTCAAGTTATTATGAGTGTGTTAATGTGAACAATGAGCCTGGTCCCCTCTCTTCGCAAGGGTGTCAAAGTCTGGAGTCGGCTACGATTAAAAACGTGAGGCGCAGCCGGTGGTTAAAACGCGAGGTGTGTAGAGCACATAAGCAGCGTGCAAAACCGTCGCAGCCGATAGTAAACCGTTCAAAATAGGCACCTCTTAACGCATAAATCGCTTTCCGTGTGATCATCCTTTTAGATTGTAGTCTTTAAAAACAGCAATACTTTCTTGGCATAGTAGACCTACTGCTTTCTGTCCGATATTGGTGAAGTATTTTGTTGTTCATTTTTCCTTAAACACACAACATACAGAGTCAATTTTTCTTATTTTTGCCTGACTCATTTTCAGTCATTGACGGTTAAGTGCATTTTAATATCCGAGAGTGTGTTCCAGAATTAGACTAACTTTACCGCTTGCAATACTGCCATCACATGGCATCACTTCACCAAACTGTTGTTCGGTTAGGCTCGGACACACTAAGGTTGTAGTGTGACTGCAAATTGCGAAATTTAAAACGTGACATAATTTTTAAGGGATGTCAGTTTCATGTGGATTAATTAATCATTGTTACTTTTCAATGAATGTGAACTGTCATAGTTTATTAAAGACGCAAACCCCTCACTGCACGTCAGCTGCACCTTCAGCAACCTCCTAATAGCAACCCTCCCAACCTCCTGTGAGCAACAGTGCTTCTCTTCCTAACTAAACAGTACCATCATCGATGACATAAGCGTGTTCTGGCTTGGAAAGTAAAATTGCAATGTGAGTGCGAGCTGAGGGGAGGGGGGGAGAAGCGCGTCCTGGCACGATTTTAGTGAAGCGTGCCTAGTGTGAGTACACCCTAAGTTTACTCGACACACCATTGAATTGAATTAAAATATACTTTTAATGCACTACCTATTTCGAAAAATATATTTGATAACACTTTTTATAGAATGCTAACCATCTTTATTGCACTTTTAAATATACTATCTTTACAAATAAAATATACTTATAAATTATTTAAAATATTTACAAGTTTGCCTTTACATGTCCACTTAGAGCACTTTATAATATACTTGTAGTTCATAGTAGTTAAGCTCAAGATCAAGTGTACTCAACTGTGCTGTTTTTTTAAAAAACTAAAATATGCTACAAAATATTTTTTTTAGCATTTTAGTACAATTCAAAGTCTTCTATGCACTTTTAAACTTTTAAAAAATTTTACCGGTACAAAAATACACTTGTTATTCATTCACAGTATAAAATTAACATACAAACAAAATATGCTAGAACTTTTTTTTTTAATCTCACCTTATTTTGGACACACCTGGTCCAAAACAATTGAACTATGAAGACACAAAAGTTAAAACATAGAATTTCACAAATTAAGTCACATACTTGCATACAGATTATGACACCAATAGTTCCACAGGCTAAAGTAAAATCTGATTTTTTTCTAGAGTAAAATTTAAGACAGAATTTAATTTTAATTTGTTAGTAATTTTTTGTTATTGTCCGACTCTGTAAACAGTATAATCTACATACACCTGTACATAATCCACAAGCTGCTCCTCTGTTCTCATGGGCTCCACACAGAAGTCATGATCAGTGTTGGGCATCTCTGTGACAAGGAGATTGAGAAACAAGTCAGATAAATTGAATTTACACACCTATCATATGCATGGAGGACAAAACCTGTAAAAACCATAACTAAGTAAATAAATCCATTTTAATATAGATAAAATATGAAAATGAATGTTTTTTCTTCGTTCAACATTTATTCATTTTTGAACATTAGTTCCGTATTTACTTTTTCTTTAGCTCAACATGATAACAAGAGGGGTGGCTATCAGTCATCAAAAGGCAGTCTTTATGCCATCATTAGCTTATCTTTTTTTTTTCTGGCTTCTGATGATTGACAGAAATATGCTGACATTCAAATAAATTATTAGACAACAGGCTAATATCAACAGTAATGTTTGTACATAAATGCAATTTGGTTACCTGGAAGGTCAGTCCTAGGTCGTTCTGATTTCAAAATCCTCGGCTTCTGAAGTTCTGTCTTCCAAGGAGAATTTGTTATTGGATGTATTCTCTTTATTTTGACGATTAGACCGTGATAGCTGACCCCTCACAGCGCTGCGTTTTTGACTCAAAATTGCCTCAGTGCATCACAGAATTGGGCAGGGCTCCTTCTGCATACTTTGCTTCAGTTTATTGTGAATAGTGCCATTCAAGCACACTTGAATTCAACTCCACAATTACAAAATAAAAGAAATCTACTATATTTTTAACAATGTATTCTTTAAAAGTAATTAAATACATATGACATTACCAGTTATGAGGCAATGATTACATTTTTATCAAATCCAAGAAATAAAATAAATAGCCAACTTTGCAAAAAAGAATTAACAACATCAACACTAGACTACTACTAACCAAAAAGTGAATTAAAATACATATATAAATACACTTACATCTTGTTCTTAAGTGCTTTATTTTTGCACACTGATTTGTAGTTAATTTGCAGAGTATTATTTTAATACTACTGTAAGTGTCACATTGGGGATATGCAGTTAAATTTATTTTATTTTTATTTAGTTTTTTATACCTGCTCCGGGTGTGTGGTTAGTATGTTCACTGCTGTGTGTGCACTTGGACGGGTTAAATGCAGAGAACAAATGATGTTTTGGTATGGGTCACCATACTTGGCCACATGTCAGGTCATTTCACATTTAAAAATGTAATTAGATCAAATGCCTTATTTTATTTTATGTATTATGATTAGGTTACACTTACAACACCATTTCCAGTAAGTATTTAATGTGAAGTCATTTAGAACTTGACTAACTATTATGATGGCCAACTAAACAACATCAAACATCAAAGCTGGCAACATCCTTACTGCAAAAGTCTAAACAATTGATGATGAGTGCAGTTGAGGTGTAACCATGTCAAAATTCTATCAACAACAGCATTTAGAGTAAATAGGATTATTTTATTCAATCTCTTTAATTTGTCTTGTTTTTTTTATTTGAATTTGAACTTGAAAGGAGCATAGAAAAGCTATCAAATAACCAAGCATATAAATTGAGGTTTTGCCTGTCTGATGCTTCAACAGTTATATGTGGACTTGAGACTGTGTGCTCTTATCTTGAGAGGAGCATCAGAGAATGGAGCACCATAATCCTAACTAAAATAGCAATTTTGCTATAATCTTTAGATTTTAATATTCTATTTTGAAATTATGAAAACATAAATTGTAAAAGTTATATACATAATTACTATAATTGTTACATATAAAACAAATTTGAATAGCAATTTATTATATTCAAATGAGTAAATGCAATACGTTCACAGTGTGCAATTGTTTTGTTTAAAATAGTGGTCAAACAAATTTATTCTTTATTTTCTAGAAGCTTCATTAAAATAAGTCATGTACATGTGTCTGATTTCTTTGGCTGTGCAATCTGTACAATAAAAACACCAATACCTTGACAGCATTGTGTGCAAGTTGCTAAATGTTTTGTTGCAATAATTGTTTTGCTACACTTTATTTTTAATGAGACTAATATTGTGAATAATGCTTTAAAATGTGATTATTTATTCAGTGAATCGTTTTCTTTTGCAACAACATATAAAGTTGGTTATATATGTGTAGAGTTAGTAATAAAGTGCATTGAGTTGTACCATTTGTATAGTGTAATGTTTTTATTTTACTCAATTCGATTACATTTATCAGGTATTTATTTATTTATTTATTCATTTATTTATTTGTAATTTAAGCAATTGTCACTTTCGCCACGTTTATTGGAGATTTAATTTGTTTTAAAATATAAAAATAGTTAGATGTGTAGTACACTTCAATCAGTGACTTGGGGTCAGATCTAAATGTCAAAACCTTGGATCACCCCTCATTATAAACGGAATTACTAATTGTCAAGCTTGTAAATCAGGCTTAAAATAATTTAGCAGTAAACATGTTAAGCTATTCTTTCACCAAAATAGCAGGCAATAAGCATCAACCAGTAATATGCAGATAAAAATGCTGCTTTGCATTTTGCATATATTTGTGTGTGGAGGCCCTATAGGCTACTGTTTTTTCATTAATTCGTTATTTTGTTCAATAGCGATCTATGCTTGCATTATTTCAACGTTTTCTATATGCACAATCTAAAAAGAACTGTCTAAATTGTGCTCTTTAAATCTGTCATAAAAGATAATGCAGCATAAATTGCATTTGATCATTAATGCAAAACCTATTACCAGTGAAATTTTCTCTTTATTACATTTGGCTATTTAAAAAATCTTTTGAGAGTTGGCAATATATTTATATAGTTTTTCGTCTGATTTGCTGCTGCTGTGATCTGAGTAAGTGTTTTAATACTTTCACTATTTTGATCTCTATTTTGGTCTTTACTTTTCTAATACATTTGAATAAAGAGTTTGCAAAAAAAAAAAAAACATTATTTTATATATTATTTCATATGCATTATTTTATAAATATGTATGTATACATACATACACACACACACACACACACACATATATATATATATATATAATATATATATATATAATTTCCTCAACAAAATGTATTCTGCGCTTAGACCTTGTGCTGACTTAAATAAGGGAATCGGACTTTCACTCAATACAATAATGCATTAATTTTTTTTTTTTTTAAATCAACCGTATACGTCCAAAACAGGTCAGATTTGAACGTTGAATTCATGTCCAAAAGTGGTCGTAGTCCGACGTCAATATGTCGACCAGATTTGCACGTCGAACCGACGTGCAGATATGGTCTCGGACGGACCGACGCAAAATATACGTGATCTGCACGTCCGCACAACGTCTAGTGTTTGGTGGGTAATAATGAAGGCTAGTTAAATAGAAATAGCTTTAACTGCTTGAAACAGTAAACGTTACATTTTAGAAACTTCACAAATACTAATCAATAATAATATAAATAGTAACGTAGAACAAAAATATTAGCCTAGGCTTGTAAAACATAAGTCAGATGTTGAAAAACCTGGCTGGGAAGACGGCGATAACATGAATTTTCTGTTCTTCAACGAGAAAAAAAAATCGCAGACACGACACAATGACGGCGTTAATTATACAACGCAGTGTTTACGATCATATTAACAACTAACATTAATATCAATAACTCCTCTGGCTTTAGACTTTACCTTTTAGAGCTTGTTCTTGTCGGCGCAATATAAGTTTATTGCATGTATAGCTACGAATCAGATTATGAAGAATGATTAAGAGCATGCTTTTCCTTTATTTCATCCTTTCCGTAAGGTGTTTTATTTATTTATTATTATTTATTTATTTATAATTTTTTAAATAATGATGACAATATTCACTGTCTAAGCATTCCTCGGTATACTACCAACAAATTACGCCCCTATACCCAAGTAGCCTACCTAAGTTAATTTACATTTCATGTAAAAAATAAGAAATCAAAAAAGACCAAAGTATTATGCTAAATATCCGTACAAACGAACATGTTTGTTGTTTAACTTTCGTTGAAAACAACACAATACAGCCTATAATAATGTAGGCTAGTTAAATAGAAATAGCTTTAACTGCTTGAAACAGTAACGTTACATTTTAGAAACTTCACAAATACTAATCAATAATAATAATAATAGTAACGTAGAACAAAAATATTAGCCTAGGCTTGTAACAACATAAGTCAGATGTTGAAAAACCTGGCTGGGAAGACGGCGATAACATGAATTTTCTGTTCTTCAACGAGAAAAAAAAATCGCAGACACGACACAATGACGGCGTTAATTATACAACGCAGTGTTTACGATCATATTAACAACTAACATTAATATCAATAACTCCTCTGGCTTTAGACTTTACCTTTTAGAGCTTGTTCTTGTCGGCGCAATATAAGTTTATTGCATGTATAGCTACGAATCAGATTATGAAGAATGATTAAGAGCATGCTTTTCCTTTATTTCATCCTTTCGTAAGGTGTTTTATTTATTTATTTATTTATTTATTTATTATTTATTTATTTATTTATTTATAATTTTTTAAATAATGATGACAATATTCACTGTCTAAGCATTCCTCGGTATACTACCAACAAATTACGCCCCTGTACCCAAGTAGCCTACCTAAGTTAATTTACATTTCATGTAAAAATTAAGAAATCAAAAAAGACCAAAGTATTATGCTAAATATCCGTACAAACGAACATGTTTGTTGTTTAACTTTCGTTGATAAAACAACACAATACAGCCTATAATAATGAAGGCTAGTTAAATAGAAATAACTTTAACTGCTTGAAACAGTAAACGTTACATTTTAGAAACTTCACAAATACTAATCAATAATAATATAAATAGTAACGTAGAACAAAAATATTAGCCTAGGCTTGTAACAACATAAGTCAGATGTTGAAAAAAAAACTGCGTCTCTCCGCCTTTTGTTTTCTATTCATATTTAAATTCTTTGCCAGAAAAACTAACATGTTGACTTTGTTCGGTTTAAACGGAGATTATTTGAGATTACAATGTTTCCAGCAGCACTGAGACGTGTTCCTGTAGCGCATGCAGATACTGTGGCAAAGAGGGTATCTTGCTCCGCCGCCTGCATTTCTCGGAAACCAGCTCTACATCGCGGAGCGGCGCGTTCTCAACTACCAAATATGCTGCTCCATTTCTCATCAACGTCTACTATTTATCAGTTTCTCTTTTGTATTTGGCCATTTTTGAAAAGGCCTCTCTGCCATACCTGGCTGGACTAGCTGGGCATTTGCGTTCAGTAGATGACACCGGAGCTGGCTCCGCATTCCATGGGCTGGGTGACATGACCGCAGCTCTGGAGGTTCGACGTGTTTGTCCATTAACACTTATTTTTCTAAACAAGCCCAACAAATAGCTTCATCCTAATTATTGATTCGCCTTTCTCGTTCGCCAAAATGTTTCCAGATTGGCGCTGAGCGAGCATAAGCAGAGCGTAAAACACTGGCTGCAGTCAGTAAACAATTTAACAGATGCCCCGTCTGCAGCCAAACTTTAAAAATGTATAAAGCATATTTAATCGTTTAACTGATACCATTCATCGGTTACAAACGTGCCCTTTCGGTTATTGCTTAATCGGTTATTTTGAGCATCCCAACTAAACCGCATGTGCAAGCTCTATTTTTTTTTTTCTCTCACGGCCGCACGCCGGAGATCCGGCATGGTGCCGGAATACTTTAAGCCCTGGTAAGATCATGTTTATTACTAAGAAAAACTAAATCAAAATTATATTTTAATTGAACACATCTGATCACATAAGGTACGCACAGAAAAGTCTGTTTAGTGTTGTGGAAAGGCAAAGCTGAATATCTGTGGTTAAACTGCCACCCAGCGGTCAAAAGCTGCTGGCGCACCAAGTACCGCTGTCGCCGCGGTATGAATGGCGCCATAAGGAACACATTGAAGTAGTAACATCTGTACATTGCTGTTTAGCGCTCTACCGTAATACGCAGTGTATGAGTGACTGTTGAAATACCTTGGTGGCAAGAATGACCGTTCTCTCTGAACTGGCGGCTGGCCTGATCACAGTCAATATCCGCTTTTTTTAACTTCTCCATCATCATTTGTTTTACCTTTGCAGGGAGGGATTTTAATGTCTTAACAAACGATTTGATTACTTTCTCATGCTTATTGAAATGCATCACTATTCATTTACTGCGCAAGCCAAGCCCGGCTCGACCTGACCCCGTCTAAAATTATAGAAATTAAAACCTTCAGCTCTACTGTATATCAACATACTGAAATAAAAGTCTCAGCATCTTCCTACTGCCCCAGAGTGTAGGGCGATTGATTTCAGAAGGCTGAAATTGCTAAAGCTAAACATTCTGCTTTCCATCCATAATCACTGTCCAAAGCCACGCCTTCTCCAACAACAAATAGATTTTTTATTTTATTGAACAGTTTTGGGTTTATTTTGGCATTAAGTGCCTGCTGGGAAGCCATTAAAAAACACTTGACATTTTTCTCAAAAAAAAAAAACTTTTTTCAACTTGAAAAGACCTCACAGCAAGAAGGTCGCTGGTTCAAGTCCAAGCTGGGTCAGGCATTTCTGTGTAGATTTTGCATGTTCTCCCCATGTTCGAGTGGGTTTCCTTCGGGTGCTCCAGTTTGCCCCATCCAAAGACATAGGTGAATTGAATATTAACAACCGTAGTGTATGTGAAAGTGCATGGGTGTTTTTCTGTACTGGGTTGCAGCTGGAAGGGCATCTGATGCATAAAACATACAGTATGCCAGAATAGTTGGCGTTACATTCCACTGTGGCAACCCCTCATAAATAAGGGACTAAGCCAAAAGAAAATGAATGAATGAAGACTGATCTGCAGAATTTGATTCCAGTGGTGGGCGTTTAATTCATTGACTTACAATATAAAACAGATGCTGCCAGCTTAAAAAAGACACCAAGTGTAAACATAGCTTTATTTAGTAGTTTTGTTTAGCTATTATGTGCAAATCAAATTACAACACACTGCAGTAAAGGCTATATTGGAAATACACACTTCAGCCTACATTTCTGTGAAACAGCAAAAATGCACTTCAATACATGAAAAGTTTATTTTTTCTAAAAAGAAAATCCACATTTTTAGAGGCTTACCAATGTCAAGCAACACCCTGCAGATGTTTATTTTTTTGGTAATTATTTTCATAAATGTGTGTTGCATTTTCTTAATTGGTTAATTTTATTTATTCATTTATTTTGCGCGATGCCAGGGGTGCAGGAAGAGGGCTGAGGTGCAGCCTTGTCTCCTGTTTTCAAAGCTAATTAGAACAAGTTGCCCAGGAGCCTTTGCAAATTGTAACCCACCCTTGACGATGATAATGTGTAAGAATTTTCTGTGTGAATTCTGATACAAATGCAATGATAGGAGTTCTCACTGCCTGTCAGTTTCAACCTATGTGTTTGCATAGCTCTGTGCACACTGCTCACACAAATAATCACACGTCATCAGAGTCAGCACATTTCTTAACACTAGACTGAACGAGAGTAAAATTTATGCAAACATTAGATACCTTACATCCTACCTGACCAAACATCACCTGGAAAGACAGTAAAAGTAAGAAAGAAAGAGCAAGAAACAGAAAGAAACTTTTAGAATTTGCTATAAAATAAAAACTGAATTATTGCTGTAGCCTGATCGCACAAGGAAGCGTAACTGTTTTACGTTTTGTCAGTTAAGTGGCTAATTCCTATGAGTTCAGTGGTACAAAATGGACGATTTTTAAAAGGAGGTGTGGCACCCAACCCCGGCCCTAAATCCAATTTTCATTGGGGGATGAGCAAATCATACTAAATTGTAAGAATGAGATCATTCGAACACAAATTAGCCACTAAATTTAAAAAAAGTACAAATGGCTGTGAGATTGTGTTGGCTGCAGCAAACAAAGTGTCTTAAAATAATGTCATGGCTGTAGTTTTTGGTATTCACGTGGTTTGATTTGTTTTCAAAGATTTTATTAATGCAATTAAATATTAAGCTTGTGTTGTTTATTAAAGGGTTATGAAACCCCCCTCTTTCAGTTCAAGTCTACCTCAGAATAAAAAAAAATGCTTCATTATGGGCGTGGAGCGCTGAGAGCAGAGGGAGGGGTGGGCGTGGCTGGCAGAGCAGGGGAAAAAGAGGGGGGTGAACAATCATCTGTTAGCTCACAAAATGAGACACAAACCGTAAGGAGACCCATGGTTTTATGGTTTACAAAGTTAAAATGCAAAGAAATAAACAGTAAGTAATTTAATGCCCTGCTACATACAGTTGAATTCAGAATTATTAACCCCCCTTTGAAACTGTTTTTCTTTTTTAAATATTTCCCAAATTATGTAACAGAGCAAGGAAATTTTCACAGAATGTCTGATAATATTTTTCTTTCTTTGTATTTGTTTTATTTCAGCAAGAGTAAAAGTAGCTTTTAATTTTTTAGAAACCATTTTAAAGTCAATATTATTAGCCCCTTTAAGCTATATATATATATATATATATATATATATTTTTTTTTTTTTTTTTTTTTTTTTTTTTTTTTTTTTTTAAATAGTCTAAAGAACAAGCCATCATTTTGCAATAACTTTACCCTAACCTGCCTAGCTAACCTAATTAGCCTAGCTGTATAGAAGTGTTTTGAAAACTATCTAGTAAAAGATTATTTACTGTCATCATGGCAAAGATAAAAGAAATCAGTTATTAGAAATGAGTTATTAAAACTATTATGTTTAGAAATGTGTTGGAAAAAAAAACCTTCTCTCCATTAAACAGAAATTGGGGAAACAATAAACAGGGGGGCTTATAATTCAGGGGGGCTAATAAGTCTGACCTCTACTGTATATGATAGGTTCTTCATAGTTTCATATAATATATACACTTAACCACAAGTTGTTATACCATTATAAAGATAATCATGTTAAAATATAAACACTATAAATGAGGAGGACTTTTTACTGCTGAATGCCCAGGTCTGAATGCAGACACAGTGGATAGCAGTACAGCAGGTCTCTTGCCATAACTAATCTGACCATTAACCTTGCCGGCAATCTGGATGATTTTAAACATGAACAAACACAGCAGCACGGATAGGCGATGTGTCTGAATGGTAAAGAACTCAACCGATAAAAGACAAAGTCCGCTATTCTCCAAATCTCATACCGTTCTCTTGGCAATAATGCTTGCTGCACACAAACAGCTTTGCTCTATCGGCCCTGACAACATTGCTGGAAAAAAAACGTGCAACAAACAACGTGGATCATAGAATCATGGAAACGTGGATCACGGAAACAAACACATACAACCCTTCATGAACAGCTTCGGTCACAGCTTGTCAGGTCTCACAAGCTCAAAATGATCCAGGTTTATCCACAAATAAAGCTGACAGGTGCTAATGTTGTCTTAACTGATGCTCAATCTGTTAAAATTTCAAAAAAGTACTCAAGGGTTTCTTAAACTTTTAAGTGTTCTCCTTTATCTATTAGCTCAACTCTAGAAGCAGCTACACTCCAAAGGCCCTGGTCTACTTTAAACAATGCTGTTTTTCATTTGAAGATAAAACTTAGTTTGAAAAGGCTGAGTAACGATACACACTCAACGATTCAGTAATAAGTGCATATTTGCCTTTTGTCTGGATTTACTATGAAATTACATAATATCAGATCATTTTACGATTTAGTTTGAAGTATATCAAGGTCTTAACAGTAACCGTAAATAAGTTGTCCCCTCTCGTGTTATTGTAGGAAATCGGGTAATGGCCTACTGAAGCTTTCAATATTATAGTGGGTCTGTATTACCATGCCATCTCATTCACATTACATGTATTGTTAATAGCAATAGCAAATATGAAGACACATAAATAAAGTGTTTCTCTAAAATCTGCACGTTATTTTACAAAAATAACATAAATATTATTGGGATAAACTAAAATACCAACAAAATGTTTTCATTTTTATCATAATATGTGTGTTCTGGTTAAACATAGTGAAGTATGATACATTTTCTCACAACATGCCTCACAATGATCACATTATAGGGCAGTAGATGGAGTATATATGTCTTTTGTGTCTTTTTGCACTTCAGGTTTAGGAAACTTCTAATTTAAATAATTGAATATACAACTAAAGTCAAAAATTATTAGCTCTCCTGTAAAATGTAAGGTGTTTTAAAAAATATTTTCCAGGCACTGTTTAAAAAAGACAAGATGGTTTTGGCACATTTTCAAACGTAATAGTTTTAGTAACTCATTTGTTTTGTATTTTTCATGATGACAGTACATAATATTCATTCATTCATTCATTCATTTTCTTTTCGGCTTAGTCCTTTTATTAATCCGGAGTTGCCAGCATATTCAGCATATTGAAAGCTTCGGTAGGCCATTACCCGATTACCTATAATAACAAGCAGCCAGTTATCCTCCTTACACTGGTTTCCTGTTAAGTTTCGTATTGATTTTAAAATATTGCTTCTTACCTATAAAGTTTTAAATAATCTAGCTCCTGTTTATCTAACCAACCCCCTGTCTTGCTACAATCTCACTCGCTCTTTAAGATCTCAAAACTCAAGTAGTACCTAGAATAGCAAAGTTGAGTAAAGGAGGTCAAGCCTTCTCATTTATGGCTCCTAAACTCTAGAATAGCCTTCCTAATAATGTCCGAGGCTCAGACACACTCACAATCTTTTTAGCAAGGCAGACACTCAATGCATCACATAGATGTATGATGCATGAACGTGCCCCATGCAGGTTTTTGCATCTCGTTTCTATACCCTATGAACCGCAGCTACGCTAATTATTCTCTTTATTCTCTAATTCCACCTGGGGATACTCTTCCCGAGGCCCCCAGAGGTTATGCAGTGCCACTGAAGCGGTCCAAGACCTGTGAAGAGATGATCCCAAGGTTTCCACACTCCCGGACCAGGCTGTATCCTGAGCAGCTGCTGTGGTGGTCATGGATGAAGTAGAGAGCATGCGCCTGACTCCTGTGGGACTCCAGGGACAGAGGAGTCTTCGCTGACGTCCAGCGTTCTCCAGCCTCCGGTGCCTAGACTGCAGCTCTCCACCATGTGAGAAATGGTCGTGCCAGGTTTCTCTCGAGATTTTTTTTTTTTTTTGTCTTTACTTTCGCCCATTGGTGAAGTTTTTTTTTTCTCGCTGCTGTCGCCACTGGCTTGCATAGCTCGGGACTTGTAGAGCTGCGCATCGATTGACTACTCTTCAGTGTTTGGACTCTCAGCAGTGAATATTAAAACACACTGAACTGAACTGAACTGAACTAAACTGAACTGAACTCTGAAAACTGAACTACACTGTTTCAATTCACTATAATCTTCTATAATCTTCTGCTTTGACACAATCTACATTGTAAAAGCGCTATACAAATAAAAATGAATTGAATTGAATGTTCTATGCAGTGAATTCCCTTCTAGCTGCAACCCAACACTAGGAAAAGTACATAATACTTTTGTAGTTAGTTTGAAAGATACTAGTATTCAGCATAAAGTGCAAGGTTTAACTAGGTGAATACCGATAACTAGGCAGGTTGGATTATTAGGCAAGTCATTGGATAGCAGTTTATTCTGTAGCCAATTGGGGGGGATAATTCCCAAGGGGGCTAATAATATTGACCTTCGAATTTAAAAAATTTGAAATACTGTTATTCTACCAAAAACTAACAAGACTTTCTGCAGAAGAAAAAAAAAATTAGGAAATACTGTGAAAATGTCCCTGCTTTGGTAAATATAGCTTGGGAAATAATTTAGAAAAAATACAAATTTCACAGTAGGGCTAATAAGTTTACCTTCAATTGTATGTTATAATATTGCTGAGGGAAAGACTTGCTTAGAGTTTGGGGGCGTGGGGGGTGGGGGTGTGGTTCAGGGCTGCTGAAAGTAATTTGTTAATTCTTTCCAGTTTTTAAAACACTTCACTGATTGTTTACAGTTTACCAGAATTTACTCCCATAACCCACGCAAAGCATCATGGACCATAGGAAAAATACCTGAAATAAAGAGAGATATAGCATTGCACGCTCTGGGTAAACTGTGCCGTCCACCTTGAAAGAGAGGCCTGCGACTGCAGAGAGACTAAACTGCAAAGCAGCAATTTTTTTTTACCCTTGGATTGCCCTAATTATACAGTGCATTGATTTTACAATGCATCCATGGATTGATTAGCAATGCCTCTCTCTCTGCGCAGCCTCCACCTCCTACTGGAAGTCCTGTACATGCCGGCATTTTCTGATCCGCTGCCATTCCTCCCGGGAATGAGAAGCCTTTGCCTGCTTTCCTACTGACCTCTCCTTCTCTGGTTCCAGCTCGGACCCCTAAGAGTGTCCTCTCCACGGTGGCAAATGAGGTATAGAGAACGGGTGATAATGAAAAGGAGAGCAAAAATTGCTCTTTATCAAACTCCTCTCCTTTATGAAGAAGAAAGCAGCGAGGGAGACTTGTGCAGGGAGATCAATTGCTCTGGGTGGGGAAACAGGAGGCAAACGAGATGAAGAATGCATTTAAAAATCAATTACACAGTAAATATGACACAAGTCAGCCGTGACGGCCTCAGGGGAGGATAGGAAAATAAGGTTCTTGCCTGTACTCTGGTAAATTCGTTCTCAATGAATAAATTATTCTTTTGATGTGGAGGGCATTAAAAAGAAAATGCGCGCAGTGCCTGCATGTGTTAACACAATGTTATCCCCTGATGACACTGTGTGTTATTAATTTCCTCCATACGTTTTTGCTTACAGTCCTTCTTAGAAAGGCTTTAGTGCAAGATATTACCCACGAGAGGGTCATACGCATGTTTATAAAGAAAGGTCCAAGCCCTCCTTGTGTGGCTATGTGTCTACATCAGCTTTTTTTCAACTACTGTATATTCTTTTATATATTGATATTTTTAAATATATTAGTATTATTATTAAGCCTAATATTATTTTTTGTGTTCTTTTTTGTTTCTTTTGTGTCATTTACTTTTAAATTAAAAGTGAACACACAAAGCTAAAATCATTTTTGGTGGGAAATAATATAAACATTAACTGAAATACAAATATTAAACTTAGATGCCAAAGAAATATGTCCTATTTTAATTTAGCTTATTTTTAAACACTTAAACTAAATAAATCAAATAAAAACTATGTATATATACACACATACATACAGTTAAAGTCAGAGTTATTAGCCCCCCTTTGAATTATCTTTCTTTTTTTAAATAGTATATAACATGTTTATACATTAACATTAATTTTATATATATATATATATATATATATATATATATATATATATATATATATATATATATTAAATATATATTTAATATATATATATTTAATTTTAAAAGATTTAGTATTTGTATGTCTGTCATTTATATTTTTAGAAACATGTTATATATATATATATATATATATATATATATATATATATATATATATATATATATATATATATATATTTATAACATGTTTCTAAAAATAAAAATGACAGACATACAAATACTAAATCTTTTAAAATTAAATCTTATTAAAAATATAATTACAACAAACTCTTAATAAATCTACTCTAAGCGTAATTACAGCTACACAAAAAAATTACATGTTTTTCTGACTTGTAGCCTATACTTATACAATTTTCTTTATGTATGTATGTGAGTACATGCTGCCCATCATGCCCTTAACTTGCCATATATGCACTCTGTCACCCTTTTCTCCTGACCTGCCACACTACTATATATATATTTAAGTTTGTAATGTGATTAATTTTGTAAATTGTTAATTTGATGTTTAATAACTGACTATATGACTAACTATTTTATAGCCTAACAGTGATTTCACAGTTTTCATATTTTATAAGAGGAAAGGTCCAGTTAAAACCTTACTGGAGAACATTTTTCTGACTGCTCACACCTCATATCAGCACGTGCTGTGTCATCAATTATTAAAATTGAACGTAAACGGAATGAACAGCTCTGCGCTCTTGGATATCTTCGCAGGAGGCCAATACACCAGCAACAGCTTTGGGCTATCCTGTATTTTAAGCATTTATTTAGAGAGGAACCGCATACAAGGTAATGAAGGGCATCGATCCGGCCTGCTTTATTAACGGGACGGGCTTCTGAAGCGCTAATAGGACGCCACTTATTCTGTGGAGGTTTAATTAGCCTCGCAGGAAAATGTGCTTACTGCGCGCACTGCCACTCGGCCGTCACCTCGCACCCGCACCCGCGCTCATTTCACGGGCCGCTGGGACCAAGAGCACTTCTTCATTCAACTGTAGCGTTCATTATAGAGACAGCAGCGAGTTTATCAGACAAACCTCGCCCTTCTGTCAGTCCACTCGCCCACGCACCGACTCAACACGCTGATTCTTAACTATCGACACAATCATGAAGTATCGCGTCACTGACAGTGATAATATGATGAAAGTGACCACTAAACAGCCTTTTTTATTAGCATCGAGGCTTGGTGTTCATATCATATTTCATCAATATTTAGTGTTTAAAATAACCAAACGGTGATGCAAAACTCATAATAAATCAGGGAATATACAGGGGTTAGACACTGAAACACCTGGATTTAGACCACATTTAAATTCTGCATTGAGTTGTTCTTTGGTTTTACGTTTATTTGATAGTTTATGGATGCATACTTGAATATGCTAGCTGAGCCACACAGTCTCAGATATGCAATGTCAGCCAGAATGCACTTAATGGAACTAGTGACATCACTGTTAGGGGCAGGGTTAGGTGCACATATTAGCATTGCATGCAGCTCAGTTTGCAGCTGCACCCGGTCTGGCAAGCACCTGAACATCCCTTCTCAGCAGACACATAATGTTATCAGATGTTACTATTAGATTAGATTTAGGTCACCAGCGTCTAAGGACAATGTTATTTTGATGTCCAATAATGACGTGAAATGACTTTGATATTAGGTTGATTTTAGGTTGTGTTGGAAAGTGACCAAAATCCAACGTCGAGCCAACATCTTAAACCAACATCAAATTGATGTCAAATACTGACATTTACTCGTCAGGTATGGCAGCCAAAATCCGATGTCTGATACATGTCATATTGGTAAAGTCCACACAACGTCAAGCTGTAACATCATTAGATGTTCATTGGTTGTTTTTAGGTTGCATTAAAAAGTAACCAAAATTCAACATCTGTGCGACAGTGAACATTGACGTCGGCCTGACGTCAACCTGATTTTCATTACCAAATAAAATTCAACATCCCACAACGTTGGGGTACAGTGTCAACCTGACATCATGTAGACATCTTGTGCCTGCTGGGTTTCAGACAGCTTCCTCTTGCATCCACATTTACTCCTGTTACATGTGGTTCATCTTTCTTGGTGGTATGCTGACATTAGCCTGGATCTCTTGGCTCTTGATACATCACAAAGACTTTGGTCACAGATGTGCCAGCGAGACACACAGACCCTGGACCCTAATACCCTTTTGCTTAATTTGTTTTTGTTTCACATCATTAGTTTTTTTATTGCATTGTTTATGTTTTTTTTAATAGATTTTTTGTATATACGGTACATTGCATAATGAATACTTACACATTCATACTTTATTCTGTTCTATAATAGCCTACAGTGCATTATTGAGAAATCTAATTAAAAAGTCATTAAAACCACATGCCAGCATACGCTCCTTGTCTATTTTGTAAAGGAGTGAAGATTTTTTTTTGCTTTAAACTCATATCTAATGTACTTCTATGAAAATGTACAGCGTATACAAGGCCTGACTGACAAGTGAGTAACTGATTGCCATGGAAACCTCAGTGTCATGTGTTGACCTTAATCTGCAATGTAAAAGTATAAGCACTTTCGGTAACACTTTAAAATAATGGTCCATTAGTTAATGTTCGTTAATGTATTTACCAGCATGAACAAACTATTAGTAATACATTTATTACATATTTGTTAATGTTATTTAAGTTAAATAACATTAGTTCATGTTAACTCACGGTGCATTAACTAATGCATTAATAAACGTTGCTATAAAAGTATGATTAATAAATGCTTTACAAGATTATTCATACTCTGTTAATGTTAGTAAATACATTAACTGACATTAACTAATGGAGCATTATTCTAAAATGTTACCGCAGTTTCTTATTTGTTTTAAAACTTCCAATTCAGTTGCCTATGGGAGAAATGTATAACATAGTATAACACAAGGCAGAAAAACAGTCAAACTACTTGCTCAACATGCCATTTCCTTTATGACCACACATAAAAAGTAATATAATTGCAGTTTACACTTACATGAAGAATAAAGTCAATAGACCATAATGTCTTTTTGAATTCTAAGCCATTTTGCATTTGCTCTGAAAAGAACTCAACATGTTGTGAGCAGTGCTGGGGAAAGTTACTTTTGAAAGTAGTGCATTACAATATTGAGTTACTCCCCCCAAAAAGTAACTAATTGCTTTACTTAGTTACTTTTTATGGAAAGTAATGTGTTATGTGTTACTTTTGTGTTCCATACCTGGCTGAGATTGGATCTCTTTCAGAACTTGCAGGTGTTTTTTTCACCTTTTTTATAGAGAAGCTCTGCATTTAACACCTATATAACCTACACATTCATTTTACTTAAAAAATGTAGGATGAAATTATATTTTGAGAACTTTCTGAGCTCACAGCTATGCATGCTTTATATACAGATTAATGAAAGCATGTAAAGTAATGTGTTTGCTACTTATGTACCTTTGTGTTACTAGTTTAGTAAATTCACTGTCCATTGAGATAAAGCCTGCAATGAGTACTAACATGAAATCATTTATAAAGGCTAAAACAGATTTTAAACTTTTAAAATGTTTAATAACAAAATAAACAGTAAGACGATAAAAAACATCCCCAAATCAAAATACATCCTTGAGTTTTATACACGTGGCCTTAATAAATGTGTAAATCTTTCCCAAAAGTGAAAAAATCGTACTATATTACAAAATGTAGTCGCATCCTCAGTAACGTTAGACAGTGGCTGCACCTCCTTTACAATAAAAGCAATAATTTTTTTTTTGTTAAGTCAAATAATTGTTTTTACGTGAACTGATGTCAATCATAGCTGAAGGTGGGGTGCAGATGTAGTGCTTCACAACCAGTTTTGTTTTTTGTTTTTTTTCGATGTCGAGTTTCTTGCAGTTGTCAAGAGTTTTACTTACACATAATGTACACTCCATTGAATCCATTGCAAAAAAATTAAGTCTCCGGCCTTCCATTGTTTCTGTTTCTGACTGTCTGTAGTGATGACGAGTGATTCACGAATGAATCATTTGTTTTAACCAGATCCAGTGAGCCGGTCCAACCAGTTCATTAAATTGAGTTGTCGTGAAATGTTTTGTGTCTTCAGTAAGTACTAACATAGCGGATACCCCCTCTGACTCAAAATAAACCCATTTCAGTTAGTAGATTCAGTTAGTACACCGACTCATCTGCTGTAAAAAAAAAAGAGACCTGATGATGATGAGTGCGAGCTGACTGTCTGTTCTTTCGCTCTCTCATTGAGTGTGTGGTTCAACCTGACTAAGGTCATTTTTATTTCGCAATATATTTTGTAAAAGCCAATTAAACAAGGTTACATTTTTTTAAAGTAACAAATAATATTACTTATTTTTTTAAAGTAATGCCTTACTTCACTCGTTTCTTTGGAAAAGTAATATTATTACGTAACGCACATTATTTATAATACGTTTCCCCCAACACTGGTCATGAACATAACTGACCAATGTAAAAGTAGGTAGGAGATATCCCTTACATGCAAACACACACAAAAAATGCTTTTTGTTCAAACTACTTATTTAAAATGAGTTGAATCAACACAATTCTTGAGTTCTTTGGGGGGCAACTTAATTGTTATATGTTAAATCCACTTAAATTTGTAAAAACAATAAAGTTAGCTTAATCGAATTGTGTTGAGACAAAAAATTTTACGGTGTGCCTCATATATATGCCCTGTGGCACAAAAATATTATATTATTTAAAAGCAGCACATAGTAATATATTGATCATACAGTGAATATAGCACCTTTTAAATATAGTTTATACACATTTACAGACCAATGCAAACATATCTGTGAAGGAACAGTTTTATTAATACTCTTCAGTGTCGCTCAAGAAAGCTTTCATTACCCTGATCAAACACGGACATGCATTGATTATTTTATGACTTCTTCCAGGAAATGCCCAGTCCACTTATTTTATACTCCTGTCTGACGGCAAACAAGATTGTACTGCTTTTGAAACTAGCTGATTTCTGAAAAACATCATTAGTATTGTAGCACGGTGGCTATGTGTCACATGTATGAGTGAGAGGGTTCAGTTCTGTGATCCTCAGTGAAGTCAATGGCCTCTTCATCATACCTCTCGGTCACAAACTAACTGAATGTTGTTTACCAGACTGAATTTAAAGAAAATAATGGAAGCCCCTATACTTTAAAATGATTTGTTGCTTAAGTGTAAATGAAAAAGCAAGTATTTTCCCAACTGGCAGGTGTTCAAGTTTAGCAGTGATTCAAACTGTAGGATGTGATGTGTGTTTCTGTGTGTGCGTGTTTGAGAGACACTTAGTGCTTGTGTGATGTGTCTCTACAGACTCAGTTGTGCTTACTAAGTTGGTGCCCTAGAATAGATCAGGAGAGAGAGAAACACACACACACACACACGCACACACACACACACACGCACACACACACACACACACACACACACACACACACACACACTAGCGGTCTGATAAAGACCACAGAGATCTCTGACAAACTGCATACGTAGTGCCTTTCCTCTCTGTCCGGATCATGTTTCCCTCTGGACACTCTTCAGCTGCCTTTGGATGTGGTTCACTCATAAGCTATCAGCTTCAAAATTGTGTCTATTTTTATACAGATTTGCGGTTTTATAGCTAGGTTGAATGAAAGAAAAGCAAATGAGGAAAAATGTGAGCTTTTACGGTCACTTTAGAAAAGATACCTTGGTATATTAAGATGTAACTTTATATGGAAGGACTAATTGACAACAGTCTACTGAATTATTAGAAAAATAATAAACACCCAAGGTGGTAATGTGTACTGAAGATGTGTTGTGCATTACGTTTTAACTAATTGTGTATCGTACTAGTTCTTACACATCTCATACAAAACCTTTCACTCTGGCTGCAGCATTCATTATTTACTACACTGTAAAACCCAAAAAGTTAAGGCAACTCAAATTGTTTGAGGAAACCGATTGCAACAAGCCATTTGAGTTTAAAACACTAATCTACTGTACTGTGAACTTATTCCATTTACATTGAAGTAATGAGGTATTTAGTGAACTTATTACCTTCAACACTTAGTTCGAAACTCTTTTCAAATGAGTAGAATTAACTTTCAGTAAATTTTGAGTTAACTACACTGGGTTTTACAGTGCAAGCGTGCGTGATGAAGAAGGACTAAACATATACTATGTATTCGTACAATGTAAAACAGTTTTCTACATGAGAATAGTTGTTTAGACTGTAAATATGTTGTTTGTTTATAAGAATAGTGGTTTAATATATTGATTTAAAAAACAAAACTAACCATATGATTTTGTTAACTCACATTGCTAGTTTTGTGGTGAACAATTCATCTGTGTATGTCATTGAGAAAAAAATAAACAGTTTGCCCCTGTAATCTAATATTGAAATCTGAAAATGCACTTCCTGTTTATTTCAGTTAAATTGTCAGATAACGTATATTTTAGGATTGGGCGTGGCTAACATACATAACCACCCCCCTCCGGCTGTCAGTTTTGACAACAAATAAATAGTGAGCAGGAGGAGTCTGTTCGGTTGCGATAACTCCCCAAACCCTTTTGCCCATCTTTCTGAATGAAATGCCTACATTAATACATCCAATCAGCTTGCAGTAGAAAAAACAAGCCACGCCCACTGTTGTGCCATTTAATATTCTGTTTCTCTAGGAACTGTCACCATACGTAAAAAATAACAGTCGCAGCTTCCGGTTCATGGGGATTTTGCAGATGTTGTAGTTTCAGTGTGTCAGTGGCTTCTCATGAACCTGTTGAAAGCTGCTTTACCACAGACACTTATTCTGGATTCTGCTTGTATGTCTCTACAGTGGTTTATCTTGAAATTAAATATAAATGGTTCTGACTAATTTGCTTAGCAGTGGTATTAGTGTTTGTTGTTTGATAAATTATATTTTAAATGAATAAGCACATTTTGTAATGCAAAATATTTTGTTTGTATAAAGTTGATAGTCACTTCATGTAGCATTGTTCTTCCATGAGATCGAGACAGTGACTGTCTTAGGTCTCATTTACTCTGAATGTGTCTTTGCTTATAAAAAACGTTTGACACGGAGCTCAGGAATGAATGAGAGGTTCTCAGGATGCAATATAATGAATGTAATGTAATAATGACAATAACAGGCCCATTACAAATATGAAAATAATATTATGATAAGCAGATGAAGAACAAATCTGCCATAATTTAATGGTAAATAAAAAGTGTTGTCATGCCAACCTTCTATAAACAGAAGCTTGCAATGATTGCCCTGCCTCAGAGATCTTCTGATTGATTGGTCCACTGCTTTTGGACCTGACAGTGATGAGTTTTGCTGCATGTGAAAGTTGAGGATCGGTCTAAAAAATGCAGCAGAGTGTAATGGTCACACGTCCATCAAGCACGTGTTAACATTAAAAACAATAGAAAAGTAACACATTGGAGAGGTAAAGCACATTCTGTGTTAACGGCCCCTTTTTGTTAAATAGTAAAGACTTTTGTTCTAAAAGGTACCCAAAGAAGCATTATAATAGGAAATCCTTCTAAGGGTCCCATGAAGTGCTTTGAATTGTGCATTTTTATTCAATGTTTGACGAAATCTCAACCGAAACCCAAAGAGAGTGGTTGAGCTCAGGTGCTTCAAATGAAAAGCAAATGTGAAGCATCTTGAAGGGGGTGGGGCATGTCAGATACTAGAGAGTATCTGATTGGTCATGATTTGATGAAAAACTGAAGTATGAAGTGTCGTGAATAAAACTGTTGATCCGTTTAGGTGGAAGTGACAAACTACAAGCTTTACATGTTTATATCAGTTTTGTGTCTTCTAAATGTGAATTTTGTCACTATTTTGGAGCACACTAGCATGGATATGTGAAAAACTAATAATACTGATACTAACATCTACAAAACTTTATTTTAATTTCATGGGACCTTTAACTGCAGAAAAGACAAACCAGTGCTGTATTAAGATGAGATTGATCTGAAAATAAGTTTGCCTTCAAAAATGAATACAGAGATTAAATCACCTTCTCTCTGTCGATCTCTTTCTCTCTCTCTTGCATAATACTGTATAGCTCTGCAGTAAAACTGAATGAAGCCATTTAATGTTTGTTGTGCTTTGGCATTCATAGGGTTAATGTTGGTAAACGACAAGACCTTCTGTTTTATCATCACATTACATTAATGCAACGGTATAAAGAATTTGTTAGTTCAAAAGCCATGGTTTTACAAATGTAATAGATTTGGAGTGACATAAGAGTATGTAAATGATAGCACAATTTTAATTTGTAATTTTGTAATTAAAATTGTAATTTACTCTAGAACTTACATAAACCTTGCATAAAACTATGAATTTAATTTAACCCTCTTCTGCACGCATTATGATAAATCTATAAAATAATATATTTGACTTTTTCTTTTCTCAAAATGGCTTAGCTTGAAGTGTTGTAGAAAAAAAATATATAATTTTTTTTAAGGTAATTTATGATGTGTTGCCACATGGCAACAACGTCCAACAATGGATCTAACTTAGAAATTTATAATATTAACTTTCCTTATAATTAATAATTAATAATTTTGTTGTTTGAAATGATTTAATTGGTGTTGCAGTATTATAAGCTTTAATACAGAACTTATAAATGACACCTTATACATACTTTCCAACAACTCATATTCCAAAAACTCTCATTTATTCCATTCTTTTTTGCTGAATATTATTGAAAACATTCATAATATTGTATTATCATGTATACAACATAAAGTGTATATAAATATTTTCTCCAGTAAATATTATAACAAATAAATAATAAGTCTAGTATATCCAGATGCATCAGAATAATGTAGCTACTAGCTAACAATGTTTCTATATTATTCTATACTATCTGTCTTATCTGCGTCTGAGCTAACTTGCCTGAACTGTCTCTGTCAAATGTCCACTCTTCATCATTCTCATGGTCACTAAAACCCATCTCATCCTCACTTTCATCTGCAGGAAGAGTCAGTTCTGTCATTTTCTTCTTTCACTTACCATAGAACATGGTGGTGCTCACTAATACACTGTTCCCTCTATTCATATCTATTCAAAAGTAATATTCCCATTAAAACTAGATTTTATCCATAATGCAAATGCTATTAACACACAACTAATCAACATTATATTGCTAGCATTCATGTTGTAATTGTTACAACTTATAAGATCACAGCTGACCTTGCTAGCTTACCCATTGCAATATTGCACGTTCCAATATTGCACATGTGATCGATTTACAAAAACTAATTTGATAACAAAAATTCACAAAAAAATTGTGAATATGTCATCATAACTTACTGAAGGTGATGTTTCAGATTTTTTTTGGATCTGACATCAGTTGATTCTTTGTTTTTATTGACGTTTACAATTGCATTCAACATCTACTCACAATAAACATCAGTTAGTCAGAGATCACGCTACAGAAAAACACAGCATGTCATGTGACTTAACCAAAGCACATCATTTGCTACACTAAGGTCCTCTCTTTTCAGTGAAATGAACATAAATATCATGTTGTCATATGGTAACACCGTGCGGTAGAGGGTTAAGTATAATTGTATTTTGATTTTAATTTTGCCATATTGTACAAACAATAAACATATATTTAGTATAAATAGATGACACTTCTTAAATAGTTTCATTTCTGTTTTATTTATTATCATAACTTGATTATCTAAAAACTTTTACTCAACTTTTATTCAGTTTATTCATTCTAGAATGTGTTTGCATTAATAAATAAATAATCATCATGGGAAAAAAATCCTTGGGAAAACTATTACACAAAACAATTACACTAAATATTCTGTTTAAACTTAAGCATCCAACGAGTCTCAATTTTGCATGTTAAAGTGGAAAATCTGCACGCTATTAAAAACTGTTCACGAGATCTGTGGTTTAATCTTGCACATTTAAGTTCATTTTGCAGCCACTTTATGTTATTTGCTGCTCAGAACAACTAAGGCACACTCATAATCAGCTATTATAAAAGATCAAAACCATCACTGGTGCCTGAGGATATCAGTTAACCAGCATTTAAACCTTTGAACAGCATTATATGTGTCATTTCATTTATTATTTTGTCTTGAGGACAGTATTTTAAATGAACAATGGCATGCAGATTTCTCAATGCATTACATTTGTTTTGCTTACACTTTTACTGTACAAAATGATGTCATTAATAAGTCATAACATATTGTGTGTTTGTTACATTAACTAATTAAATCCAGTTTATATTAAGTTTAGATGTAAAGAGATTTAAAGGGATGGTTCACCCAAAAACCATTTGGTTTTAAACCTTTATTAGTTACTTTCTTCTATTGAACACAAATAAAGATGTTTTGAAGAATGCTGGTTACTGGCACCCATTGACTTCCATAGAAGGAAAAAGTACTTTTGTCAATGGGTCCCAGCAATCAGGGTTTTTAAAAAATATCTTCCTTTGTGTTCAACAGAAGAAATCAACTCAGGTTGAGACAAATGAAGGGAGAATAAATGATGACAGAATTTACATTCTTGGGTAAACTATCCCTTTGACTTTGAGTTTTAAATCAGTTTATGGTGAAATGTTACTTAATTTGATTAAATGAGGCAGCAACTGATTTTACATTGCATGTTTTTCAAATGAAAATGATAGGTGAAGGTTCATGTAAACTAATGAGCATCAGGGGTGGAAAGAGTACTGAAAAATCATGCTCAAGTAAAAGAACCATTACTTACCCAAAAATGTAGTCCAAGTAGAGTAAAAGTATCTGCTGTAAATATTACTTAAAGTATGTAAATAGTATGTTAAAAGTAGCCCTTTTAAAAGTACTAAAGAGTAGTTAGTAGTGAGTATTATACTGTAAAAAACTGATCCATTTACATGTAATTTGTGGATGTGTGTGTAAACGTAACATTCTGTAGTGCATTTAGTTATTGTTTAAGGCCATTTCTGCCATCATACATAAACATCAGTCATCTTTTCATCAGTGACATGCAGTCTAAATACTCTTTTGTTGCATGTAAAAGTTATTGCGTCCAAACAGTTTGCTGCATTTATAAATCGCCTATGTCTTGAGGTCAGTGGCGCCCCCAGAAAACTTTCTTAGGGGTGGCCATTTGAGGCCACACCAAATCTTGTATAATATTCATTACAATAATGAATTCATTGTAATGTTTTATTTTTGTTTCTGATAAATGAAATACTGTGGTTTTAATTCATTTAATTAATTACTCCTAAAATATTGCAATTTATTTCTTGAAATAGTTCAGCAAGTACATGTGCAAACCAAATAAAAGTTTTAAATAAACTAGACTCTTAAAAGCTGATTTCAAAATGCATTTATAATTTTTTTTGGATTTGTGGTTTTCAATCAGATAAAACACAATTTTTCATTAAAAAAATAATCATTTCCATTTTCCAAAAAATCTATAATTTTTCCAATAATAAACCCAAAGTCGTGTTTCGTCTCTCATCATCAAACAAAACTAAACAATCTTATGTTATTTAAAACTTTATCCTTAAAAAAAAATGTAACTTGAAATTGTTGTGGTAAAGTCAGCTTATCTGCTATGGTTGAATGTCAGCAGTCGAAACGCTAGCTGGCAGTGAGGTTATGTTCCTCTGTGTTGAATTTCTTTGCTGGTGTTTTGTTTTTCTAAACACTACCTTACTGTTGAAGTATCTCAAACTTGCTCATTCTGAGGCGGGAACGGTGAGACGTGCAACAACTTTAATCATAACGTAAACACAAAACAGAAGTTTCCATCTGGACCTCCTTTAAGGGACTCGACACTTGTAAACACTCACTCCAACAGGTTGACTGGGTGTTTTTTTTTTTTTTTTTTTTGCATTTTGGCGGGTTTCGGATAGTTTTTGGGCTGGAATCAGTCAGCTACATCTGGCAACACTGGCATCAGCTTCGCCAACAGCCACGACAAGCGCTATGCATGCACACGCAGGCTGCACCGTATGGAATAAAATAACTGTCATGAATATTTCGTGCAGAAATAAAATTCACGCATCCGTAATTAGAAAATCGTAAAGGAAAACAGAACATACTCGTAATTTTACGAGGGGGTGCAATTCCAAAATCTGCGATTAGAACAGACACAGTTACAATGTTTTCTTTGTCTGTTTGTATATGACTGATAAATTTATGATGGGTGTACTTTACAAACACGAAATACAGTTTCACCACGGACACAAAGACCTGATTACGAATCAAACAGCGACACTCCACTGTCAAAATTATGTCACCGCTCTCACAGGCATTAATAAACAAGCAAGAGCCATCGATCAAATTGGCGCTATCGATCAAAACAAACATTTATATTATTAGTTACTAATACCTTACTTTGTACAAATTTAAAGATAATATAAAAATATATATATATATATATATATATATATATATATATATATATATATATATATATATATATATATATATATATATATATATATATCTGAACATATCATCTCCTTTCCATACATCAATGAGGAGCTTAATTATTCAGCTTTCAGATGACATGCAAGCCTTTTAAATGATTGCCCCTCATGTCTGGTTTTGTGGTCCGGGGTCACATATTTTAAACCACACTGAACTGAGCTAAACTGAACTTGGAAGGTACTCATAATTTTTAAACTCATGATTGTATTCCATACACCGGAGCATATGCCTGCACTTGGCGCAAAGTATAAATCCATGGCAAGCGGAAGAGCTCCTAAATACTCTATTGATCTATCACGTAAAAAAAAAAAAAAAAAAGAATACTATTTCAAACGCCGCTAAACATGCCGTTCTGATTGCAAACCTGTAAAAATGCCGTTTTTACCAGCGTTTAAATGTTGGTAAAAATCCCACGGTAACGCACGTTATAAACGCCGCTATCCTGAAGTATAATGAGCCACGCCCGCTTTAGTGTTAGTAAAAAGCGCGGCTTATAACGCGTTCTGCTTGCCACAAAATGAAGTTTAAAACAACGTTTTAATCCCACAATAACGCGCGTTATAAACTGAACTTTCTTGAAGTATAATGAGCCATGGCAACTCATACAGGAGAAAACTAGACTAGTGGATGGCATGAAGACGGGCAGCCTATTCATTATATGGTTTTGTTAACAGCTCTCTTGAGGAAAAAATGCAGAAGAAATTTGCCATTAAATTAATTTTAGCAGAGACACAACTGCCAGTCATTTGTACATGAGTAGAAGTAGGGAATATGTAGCCTAATAAAAATGTTTAATGGGACACATCCACATTCTCACAGTGCTCTAAACTATAATTAATATTTTAATTTAAGCCTATATCCATTTTTATTAATATTATTAAAATTATAAGCTAAAATTGACATAACACTTGAATGTTTTGAATGTTTGCTTTCATTTTGACATCGCTAAAGCGCACTTTAATAGGCAGCAGTTATTATGGTGGAGGTGAACTCCCGTGGCAGATAAAACGGTCTACGTTTAACCATTAGAAATTCCAGGTTAACAGAACAATGTCTCCCAACGACGACAGAGTTTGTGCACCAAGCTTTGTTAATATAAATGCATAATCCTCCGCCTCTGGTCTTACCGGAGTCATCCGCTGTTCTGTCTGCTCGGAATGTTTGATGCTCAGTTAGCGATATAGCGTTGTCTGGGATCCCGCTGTTTAGCCATGTTTCTGTGAAAATCATGACATTACAGTTCCATAATCTTTTACTGTGGTTGATGCGCAGTCAAATCTCATCCATTTTGTTCACCAGTGACCGTACATTGGCGAGAAAGATGCTGGGTAAAGAGAGCCAGTGTGGTGTTAGCTTTAGCTTAGCTCTTAGCCTGCCACGCTTCCCCCGTCTTTGTTTACGTTCTCTGCGCTGCCTTCGAGCACTATTGCCCGGCCGGGTAGGGCTCTCAGGCCCAGGTGTTTTCAAATCAGCCAGTCATCGAGATAATTGAGCATGCGGATGCCCGCGAGCCGAAGGGGCGTGAGGGTACCCTCCGCGAGCTTGGTGAAAACCTGTGGAGATAGAGAAAGCCCAAAGGGGAGGACCCGTACTGCCATACTCGACCTTCGAACGCAAACCGTAGTTTTGTGGCATGGAAGTATGGAGACATGGAAATACACGTCCTTCAGGTCTATTGCTGCAAACCAATCCCAAGGACGAACGCATCGGGTGATGCGCATCTGCGTAAGCATTCTGAAGCGCAGCCTGTGAAGGCTGCGGTTCAAAACGCGCAGATCTAGGATTGGCCATAGCCCACCGCTCTTTTTTGGGCACGATGAAGTACGGGCTGTGAAACCTGCGCTCCATCTCGGCTGGAGGGACCGGCTTGATTGCATTCTTCGCCAGGAGGGCAGCAATCTCCTCTCACAAGACAGGGGCGTACGCAGGGCTGACCCTGGTGAAATACATGCCTGTGAACCTGGGAGGCCGTTTCACGAACTGTATCGCATAGCCGAGTCTGATCGCACGCATGAGTCATTGCGTCCTCGGCGAATAGCAGTGGATGGCTTGGCGGGGGGGAGCGGTCATACAATCCCGCCGATAGAGAAATCGGCGTTCCTGGATCACGGATGTGATCATCGTCCTTCCCAGGGCACAAACAGCTGACTTTTTTTTTTTTTTTTTTTTTTTAAGAGCATAGTCGGTTGCAGTGCGTAGCTCATGCTCAGTCCTGGGTCAGAACCATCCTCGTGCAGCCGGGCCAGCGCCTGCGCTTGGTAGTGCTGGTAGGTGGCCATAGCATGCATGGTGAGGGCGTAGGCGCACGCAGCGCACTGCGTGAGCCTACTGTGCCCATCCAGGAAGAAGGGGATGGGGAGGCTTAGAAGATCTTGCCTTCATCCTCCACATCACACCCCTCTAATCGGTCCGGCCGTGGGGCTGGGGAATAAACCATCTCCAGAGCCACGGCCAAAGCAGCCTGGGGAAGCACAGCCACAAAGTCTGCTTCTAGATTTGATGCCGCGCTCATCATCCCGGAGGGAGCGAGGGGGTTCGAATCCTCATCAGACCTTGACAGCCCACCCTCCAAGGATGGTGAGGATGGAAGTGCACACAGATTGGGCAGAAAAAAAGTGCCCTCAAGACTGCATGAGTTTACTGTGCACTTCCGGGAAGAAGGGGACGGGAGGCTTTGAAGGTCTTGCCTTCTTATATCCTCCACATAACACCCATCTAGTCGGTCCGGCCGTGGGGCTGGGGGATAAACCATCACCAGACCCATGGCCGAAGCAGCCCGAGAAAGCACGGCCATCATGTCTGCTCATGTCTGAGGGAGCGAACGGGTTTGCATCCTCATCAGACAATGACAGCCCGTCCTCCGATGCAGCGATGGACATCTGACCCCGGTGTCATCATGTGAGAGAGCGACTATCCAAGGACGGAGCGCTTCTCTTTACCTGAAGCTTGAATGGAGCGCGTGGAGGAGCGAGAGGTCCGAGGGCTGCGGATTTACTCCCACTGAAACCCTCAGATCTGCCCGAGTGCCAACCGCAGTGTGGGTGACAACTAGGGTGGGTGGCTCTTTTGCAAGAGCGAGCCGCGATCTTTACTGCGCAACAGACATGACATCACAGTGATGGCATGTACTGCCCGCGAGCACCGCATTAACATGCTGGACCCCCAGACATGAAACGCTGTGCTCGTGCCCATCATCCGGGGATAGGAAACCACCGCATCCAGAAACGCGCGGTCGGAGTGACGTCTTGAAAAAGATGCGCTCTACAACCGTGTTGCTCTTTTAGGAAAGCTTTTTTTCCTATATACAAACCGCTCTCGGAGAACCGGATCCAAAGGACGCCAGGCAAGGAAGAAAAACCCAGCTCGACCATCTGCCACTGCGTATACGCGCTCTGGACAGGGAGAAGCTGTTTCTCGATCTCTCTCTGTAGACACAGGTTGGAGATACCTTTAAAGACTCTCTCAGAAGCTTCGTGAAAGGTTCTGAAAGCAAAAGGATGTCGGGTATGGCACTGGCTGCGTCTTTATAGCATGACTTATTGTCATTGATGCCAGCTGTGCACGCTGACGCTGCCAACTCATTGTCATTTCATTGGCCCGTTTTTATACTTTCAGATAATTGGTTTCTACATAGCATTGGAGTTCCCCATCCGAAGGGGAACGGTGTTTTTACAGGTTTACGCCCGTTATTTGCGGCGTTTGCAATCAGAGCGGCATGTTTAGTTTTGTTTGAAATGGTATTAGCGCCGTTTAATGCGGCGTTTTGTTTGTAAACACGATTGATCAATAGTGTAATTATGAGCTCTTCGACTTGCCATATAAATCAGCCTTAAACTATTACATTATCAAAAAATGTATACACGTCGCACCGACGCGTAGCGCAAGCTCTGTGATTGGTCGGCTTGGTAGCGCTGACAAGTGTGGGCAGGACCGAGACCCGCACGAGCCCGATGGAGCGATTGATTACAAGTGTGGAGTCCCGTGAAGGAGCTTCAGGAAAGCGCCGTTTATAACGCGCGTACATGTGGGATTAAAACAGCGTTTTAAACGGCGTTTTGTGGCAAGCGGACGCGTTATAAGCCGTGTTTTTTACTAACACCAAAATGCAGTTAAAAACTGCGTTTTTACAGGTTTACGTGTATTATTTGCGGCGTTTGCAATCAGAACGGCGTGTTTTTTGTTTCCTGTGAAGGAGCACCGGATGAAAGTTTTGTTTTTTGTTAACCTTGTGATTAAAGTTGTTGCACGTCCGCTGGTTCCTGCCTCAAAATGAGTGAGTTTGAACCACTTGTACATTAAGGAAGCTTCAGAAAAAAACAAAACACCAGCAAAGAATCTCGACACAGAGGAACATAATCTCCTCACTGCCAACTAGCGTTTCAGAAGTGTTATTGCAGAGCAACAGAAACAGCGTGCAGAAGTATGAATTCACAGCTACGCATGTTGCATGTGCCGTGTGTCACGCCGATCACTTGACACAGAAGTATAAACCAGGCTTAACAGTTAAACATCTATTTATCGCATACTTAAATTTAGCGCATACTATATTGGGGTGGCCACAGCAGTGGCCAGAGTTTACATAGGGGTGGCCTTGGCCCTAAGGAACGCCCCTGCTTGAGGTAGTTCAGTATGATGCGATTTACTGTCTATGTGCGATTTAAATGGACAGAAATCACAGGACTGATTTTTCTAATCCTCATAGACAGGAAAAAAATTAAGTTGTTACTGGATGTTGAAGGAAAGTTGTGGAGTAAAAGTACAGATACTGCACTAAAAGAGGAAGTAAAAGTATACATCTTTAAAACTACTTAGTAAACTACAATTTCTGAGAAAAACTACTCAATTACAGTAATTTGAGCATTTGTAATTTGTTATTTTGCACCACTGATGAGCATAATAACTATATTTGAATGGTGTGTAGTTGTATTTGTGTGTGTTGGGAATCAATCGAACTCTTATCTATGGCTTCCTGCCTCCGTCCTCGTGTTTGATGAGCTTTCTGAGGTCCATTATGTGTTGGTGCTGATTTGCTCCCTCTGCTTTATCTAGTGAAGTGCTGGCTAATATGATTACAGCGCATTCACTAAAGCATTCAGTTGGCCTGTCTCAGCTCTTCACACACAACCATTTAATCAGTCCCCTGTGACCAAAGAGAGAGAGATGGACGTATGGATGGATGGATGGGTGAATGGTGTAGGTCTCTGACTTTGACATATCTTTGAGTTGGCCTTCATTTTGTTTTTGTTTTTTTTCTCCCTGTTTAGCCCAATTTGTAGAGGACAATAGAGTATGGTTATTTTTTCTTGTGCCAGCGAAATCACATGATGTAAATTAAAACTTCTAATGTAACATGTGACATCAGGATGCATTATTTTTAGTGTAATATTTATATATATGATGAATACTAGGGGCGACACAGTGGCTCAGTGGTTAGCACTGTCGCCTCACAGCAAGAAGGTCACTGGTTCGAGTCCAAACTGGGCCAGTTGCCATTTCTGTGTTGAGTTTACTTGTTCTCCCCGTGTTGGCGTGGGTTTCCTCCGGGTGCTTCGGTTTCCCCCACAGTCCAAAGACATGCACTATAGGTGAATTGGATGAACTAAATTGGCCATAGTATATGAGTGTGTGTGAATGAGGGTGTATGGGTGTTTCCCAGTACTGGGTTGTGGCTGGAAGGGCATCCGCTGTGTAAAACATGTGCTGGATAAGTTGGCGGTTCATTCTTCTGTGGCGACCGCTGATGAAAAGGAACTAAGCTGAAGGAAAATGAATGAATGAATGCTGAATAGTCAATTAATTTAATTTAAAGACGGAAGGTTTTATTAAAAACTGCTTTACTTGTAAATGTCTATATTTGTGTTTTAACTTATATTGTTACTATGTTGCTTATTAAATAACTAAAAAACATAAAGTAAATGATACTACACTCAAAATATGACGTTTGCTGTTTATTTAAACTACTTAAAATTAGCTGAAACAACACAATTCTTAAGTTTTCTTTTGGGAACAACTTAATTGTTTTGTGTTCCACTTAAATTTGTAAAAACTATTAAGTTAACTTAATTTCTTAATTTCCCCACATCATTAACATTAAATAATACATAAGACTGCATCTGAGCCAGAGATGCCTAAACTAGGACTCGCGGGCCAAAGTTGGCCCATGGTAACCTTTGATTTGGCCCACCATTCCATCAGAGAAGAGATGATGGGGAGGGTTGGGGCAAATGCCTTTAACAGAGATTGTCATTTCTAATTTCACATATAGCCTTCTTTTTGTTTGATTGCTCAGCTACAAAAAAAGTTAACTGAAATTAAATGTTTCAATTAAATGTATTCATAAATCAATACAGATTTTCTAAAATGTAAATACTGTCACTCGATGGACAAAAGACAATGCAGAAAACATTGCAGGCGAGGAAATCAAGGCAAAAACAGGTCCACTGAACTCCATTCTCTTATTAATGGAATTGTTTTTGTTTTTAACTGTAATAAGTTCCTTATAACATGTAAAAATAATGTATTAGTTAATATAAAGCAATGTTTTCCTGCTATTTATTTATTTTTTTAGATGATTATATATTACTAAGGAAATTACCAATGGCAACTTTAATGTAATACCGCCCACCACCCTTAGTCAAGTTTGCTTTTTGGCCTTTCATAAAAAAAAGTTTAGGCACCTCTGATCAAAGCATTATGCAATTTATTTATTTTTGTTACCATTGGATGAATTAAACTGTTCTTGTTTGTTTCCAGTGTACAATGTTGTATAAGTATAATGTCGATGTGAATCATATTTTAATAAATGTAAGCTATAAGGTTTTTTTTCATATCATTTTTTTCATATATTCATATACATTAATTAATTTTAACTAATATAAAAATGTTAGCAAAAATGTTAATAAATAATAAATAAATAAAATTTGTATGAATTGAAAATGAATTTTCAAATGTACTTTTAACAAGAAAAGCTAGAAAAATCGTGAAGCGTTATATTATATATAATAATAATAATAATAATGTTTATTTATTACATTTTTTCATTCATTCAAATGGCCAAATTCTGAGACTGAGGAAAGTTGAATGTGCTGGCCAGTTTGTTATTTGCCTAATAGCCTAAATGACAATATATAGGCCACAATTTTGTAAAATGTAAAATTTCAACAGATTGCTATTTTCCCCTAGTGATATATCATAAAATAGCCTAAAAATTAGAAGCCTCTTCATATTTCTTTATTCTAAATCTTTAGAAAATGTTTTTGGTTGGCCTACATCAAAAAGTGTGACCATCTGACAAGCTAATCCTGCAAAGATAATGCTTAAAATGTCACAAAAAAACAGTATTTAAGTTAAATCTCATAATTAAATAGAAAATGAGTCGAATAACTGCAAGAAGGTCCACTTTTTAAGGGAAAAAAAGAACCTCCCCTTTCACTAGGCTGGCTATGGACCTGCTATATGCGGCCTGTTCTGCGGAACCGGTGACTTTAAAAATCACTTCTGGGCTAATAACTATGAAAGTGCGCCACCTGGTGGATCAACAAGGAAACGACTGCTTCAGAGACTTAGCGAGTAAATGCAGCTGACGGGCGACTAATTTGAGTTACAATAAAGGTACTTGTTAAATTATAATAAACGTTTACCTTTAAACACGGTTATACTTGTATACATTTACAAGAACCAAATGAGACGCTGCCACGTTTGTGCTTACTGAGATTATGGAAAATGTATAGGAAACAAACAAGTTCACAACAGTGAAGCTGCCCTTCTCCAACTGTTCAATTAATTTATATACTTATAACTTATGTGTCGTTAGGTCTGGCATAGCCTAAAGCTTATACTGCAGAAGATTTAGTTATTTCTATAACACTATTTAATTAGAGGCCTTTACTAGCTAATTGTGCGATGAAACCGCTGTTTCAAATTTGCTAACATTTTATGCTAACAAACATTTGTCTGCGTCATGCTATTACGCATATTGTTATTGTTGTTTTAAAGAAATATAATTAAGTAGGCCTACATTATTTTACATCACAAATAAGAAAAACATTGCCTGTCTAAGTTTATTGAATCAGTTCTGCAACTGCAACAACTCCACACAGAAATGCCAACTGACCCAGCCGGGGCTTAAATCAGCGACATTCTTGCAAGATGTGCTGCCTTTATATTAACTAATACAGCATATTTTTTTTTACATTTTATAGTGAACGTACTACATAAAAACAAGCAATCTCATTTATGACAGAATGAAGTTACACTATGTTGCCTAGATTTGCTCGCTGATGTCTTCTGCATAGTCCTCTATCCGTCGAGTGACATTATTTACAGTTTTGAAAATCGGATTTATCTACAACTTTTTTTGTAGTTCAGCGATAAAACAAACAAACAAAACAAAAGGTTACATCAAATTAGAAATGATGATCTTTTTTGAAGGCATTCACCCCCAACCCTCTCCATCCTACTCCCTCTTTTCTCAGATGGGATGGGGGGCCAAATCAGAGGTTGCAGTGGGCCAACTTTGGCCCATGGGCCCTACTTTGGGCATCTCTAGCCTAGACTTGTGAAATTTAACCATGGAAATACACAAACAGCAGACTATTTGTAGTTAAACTATAGCCTGCAAATTGTAATCGATGTTAATTAAGCAAATTAACGGATACTTCTTACTATTGACCTTATTCTTCAACGTGGAAGTGCACCTGTTTTCGCAATTGTTTTAGAACTTCCGATTCAGTTGCCTATGGGAGAAATGACTAGGAATAATGAATGGCAGAAAACGGTCAAACTACTAGCTCTTCAAACAAGTGTGTTCATCACTATTCAGACAAAGCAGAATAATATAATAAGAAAACATCAGTTTGCAACATGCAGCGTAACAAGCTGTTTTTAATGTAAAAAAATAATGGAAGTAAAAGAGACCGGAAGTCTCGAGCCAAAAAGATTCAAATGGCTGCACCCGCTCGTACGCAAGGAATAAGTTGAATAATAAAATGGTTGATTTATGCAGGGGGATCCTTTTTAGAATGAAATCTTTAACAAGAAATTGGTCTGCCATTGTTAAAGGGATAGTTCAGCCAAAACTGAAAGTTCTATCTTCAATTATTTACCCTTGTTTCAAACTGTTTATGACTTTTTTTTTCTTCCTTTAAACACAAAATAAGATTTTGAATAAAGTAAAAAAAAAACTGTAATAATTGACTTCTATAATATTTGTTTTTCCTACTATGGAAGTCAATGGTTACAGGTTTTCAACTTTAGAATATCTTCTTGAGTGTTCAACAGAAAAAGAAACTTGCAAAGGTTTGGATTGGAACCACTTGAGGGTGTGTAAATCGTGAGTACATTTTTATTTTTGAGTGAACTAACCCTTTCAGTTAGCGGTAGTGTTGCAAAACCACTATGGTTGATTTGTGATTACTAATAGCTATCAACCTGTTTTTTATTTAGTAAAAACCAGGGTTAATATTCATATTGTGTTGTGGCCACATGCATTTATAAGCAGATTTGTTTAACTATGAAATAATACACAGAGGCGGTTCATTCCGCTGTGGCGACCCCAGATTAATAAAGGGACTAAGCCGAAAAGAAAATGAATGAATTAATACACAGAATGTTGCTGGATTTATGTTGTCCAGAACTTGACTTTTGACAGCACATTGCCATTTCATTATTAGTCAGCACTAATTTGACCTGTTAGTTGTTAAAAGTAATTTCTCTGTCTCCTGAATGATATATGAGTGTGCAGGGTCCAGCACTTAACAAATATTACCCATGGACAGACCTGCAATTTTACAGCTTTAGTGTAATTTCTGTGCATGTTTGTGTGTGCATACATGCACGTGTGTGTGTCTATGCGTGTGTGCGTGCATGATAAGAATGTGAACCCTCAGCAGAATGACTCAGGTAAGCTGCCAACTCAGCCTTAGTGACATTTGCGCAACTCCGATCAAGCAAACTCCACCTCAGTCTAACACACACACACAGAAAACAAATGAATGAGCTGCATGCGGTGCCGTAGTGTGAATGGCATTTATAACAGATGCATTATTTCAGTCGAAGATGAACTCCCCCTCTCTTTCTCTCTCCTTCTGTCTTTTCTTTCTTAGAGTCATGGATGGGAAAGTAAACAGATGGGGGATATTTTAAGCACCAGTGGGGAAGGACACAGCTCTAGCTCCATTCAATGCAAATTCGCTTCTCTCTGTCAATGAGTCACTATTGTCACCTTAATTAACCAGGAGAGCTGAGAAAACACAGGTGAACTTTGACATTTTGTCTTTAGCAGGGCGTTTACATACAATTTATTTGCGTAATGAAACATTACTTCGTGCACTCTGGCAATAAGAATTAGCAAGACCTTATTGACAAGACTAGAAAAGATTTGGTATTTAAAATGTCTAAAATGTAGCATAAATATCCATAATTAAATAGATTAAACTATATTGAAATAGAATAATATGCACTATTTGGGGTTATATATGATATTATACTAGTTTGGGGTTGGTTAGTTTTTATTAACAGACATACTCACCAGGTCTGCATTTATTGGATCAAAATAATACAGTACACAATACAGTACAGTATTACACAATACAGTAGAAAACAGTACAGAATACAGAATAGAATACAGTAGAAAAAGTAGTATTGTAAAATAATATTACAATTTAGATTAACTGTATTATTTGTTTTAAAAATGTAATATACTTGAACCAATAATTTGTTCAAACTACTTATTTAAAATGAGCTGAGTTAGAACAATTCTTGAGTTTTTTAAGGAGACAACTTAATTGTTTTATGTTCAATCCTCTTAAATTTCCCTACACAAATCGACTGTGTGGAACAGCATTTTTTCACAGAGTATGTGCTTGTAATGCAGGATTTTCAGCATAATTTTTCCAGTCTTTAGTGTTACATGATTTATGAGAAATCAAATCATTCTGATATACTGATTTGCAGCTCTAGGAACAGTCCTTATTTCTTAAAGGGCACATATTTTTCCCCCTTTTCCAGATTTAAGTGAAGTCTTTTGTGTCTCCAGAATGTGTCTGTAAAGTTTCAGCTCAAAACACCCATCAGATTATTTATTATACCTTTCAGAATGTTGGAATTTTCTGCTCTGAACACAATGTAGCTGTTTTTATGGCCTGTGCCTTTAATGCTGGTTCTCCCCACCCACCGTTTCCAAGTGCCTGTCAGAGTGTGCCTTAGTCTCCACCACGGCTGTGTCAGATAAACAGCACAGTGACAGACATGAAGGAAGCAGATCTCACGTAACGTTTGTAGTAAATACTTTAAAAACTTTCCCAATGATCATCTAATTAGGTTAGGGGGTAATGTTAAGGTCCTTTTTAAAATCGTACGACTGAACTCGAATTAGCCACTAAACTGACAAAATGTAAAATACTTACGTTTTCTCATGAGATCAGGCTGGTTTGATGACGAATGATGATCACAGTGAGCTGTACAGATCTTTTAATCCCAGTTGTTTTGCGCAAGTCCTGTCTTGTTGATATGATTATTATACACGTTACTACGGAGACATGTTAATATGCAGCTGTCAATTTGGTGGGTGGTGAAAAACGCACTCCTACATCACGTTGCGGTGGACCTCAAAATGGGAGGGATTTGGAAATTTTTAAAAAAGAGTCTTATTGTCTTTATATCACCCCAATATGACTGTGGACACACTATACCTACACACAGTTCTGTCCAAACAGCTTCAAAAAGATTATTTTTATCATAGGTGCCCTTTAATATTTGTGGAGAAATTGTATAGATTTTTAAAACTTTAAAAATAATGGCACTGAAATAAAAAGATTTTACAAATTTGTAAACATCTGTCTTCATCACTTTTTGATATTTAGTGGTGTGCAAAATTGTTTACCCCTTACTGATTTTTTTTCTTTAGCATGCTTGTCACATTTTAATGTTTCAAATCATCAAACAAATGTAAATATTAGTCGAAAATAACACAAGTAAACAAGTCATGCAATGAAGAGTTTTATTAATAAGTGAAAACAAAATTCAAAGCTATATAACCCTGTGTGAAAAAGATGTAGTTTTTATTAAATAAAATTTTTATGAACTGGAAAAATCAAGAGGCACACAAGAAAAGCCCTAAAGGTTATAAGGCTTGGTTAATGTGGGTTATATTAAAATACATTGATTCTTTTTTTGCAGCGAAGATGGATTGTATTTAATGTAATTAATTCATAATTGTATGTAAGATTCCTATTTTATTGCCTTTTTAACTTTTTATTCATCCTAAAAATGTATCATGATTTCCACAAAAAAAAGTTAAAGATAATGCAAGTAAACACATCATTTAGTTTTTTAAATGAAGGTTTTTATTATTAAGGGAAACCAAAATCCCAAACTTTATCGCCCTGTGTGCAAAAGTTTTGTTTTTTATTAAATAATATTTTAATAAACTGGAAAAATCAAGAGACTCATAAACAATATACAACTGGGTTGAAATCTTAAATTCCTCAATGTTAGGTGACCAAACTTTTATTTTAATGGATATAATTGTTTAAAATATATATTTTAATTGTTTAATACTAAAATGCACCAAATAGATTGGCTGTATTCACAGAAAAATGGATAAAGGGGGTTTGCTCATACATGGTGATCATATATATGTATATGTATATATATATATATATATATATATATATATATATATATATATATATATATATATATATATATATATATATTACAGTTGAAGTCAGAATTATTAGCCCCTATTTGATTTTTTATTTTTATTTTTTTATTTCCAAAATGATGTTTATCAGAGCAAGGAAATTTCACAGTAGTTCCGATAATATATTTTCTTCTAGAGAAAGTCTTATTTGTTTTATTTTGGCTAGAATAAAAGCAGTTTTTATTTTTTTAAAAGCCATTTTAAGGTCAAAAGTATTAGCCTCTTTAAGCAATTTTTTTTTTCGTCGATAGTCTACAGAACAAAACATCATTATACAATAACTTGCCCAATTACCCTATCCCACCTAGTTAATCTAATTACTTTAGTTAAGTCTTTAAATTGCCCTTTAAGCTAAATACTAGTATCTTGATAAATATCTAGTAAAATAATATTTACTGCCCTCTTGGCAAAGATAAAATAAATCAGTTGTTAGAAATGAGTTATTAAAATTATTATGTTTAAAAATCTTCTCTCCATTAATCAGAAATAAACAGGGGGGTGGGGGGGGGTAATAATTCTGACTTCAACTGTGTGTGTGTATGTATGTATATATCTACATATAAAAAATTATTTTATATTTGTTCATTTGTTTGCTTTTGTATCTTTGCTTTTTTGTATTTTTAACACATTTTTCCCTTCTCTCTCTGTTTCTTCCAACAGTTATCGCTTTCTCGATGTCAGTGATTTTTAAGATGTGGCCTTTGTTCTTTAATTATTGGCAGTAAGTACATTTACAACTGTTCATAAATTATCCATTCATTATTTTAATTTAACACTTGTACTTCTTACAAGGAGTCCAAATTCAAATGAACAGAGCTGACCATTTAAAAAAAAAGATGTCCATTTATCCCATACAACATGTTCTTGGCTGTTTACAAGGTTTTCCTGATTCGGTTTCTCGCTAATCAACATTCAGCGCACACTAGTATTTTGTATATTGTTTTTGTATACATTCTCATACATCATGGTTAACAGATAAATCATCTAATGGAGATAACACTATCACACGTGTGATTTGTCAAGTCAGTTGTCAGGTGTAGTAATGGCTTCACTCACTGGAGGAGTCACTGAAGAGCGAAGCTGTTAGTTTAGAAAGCAGATCATTTGCTGTAGTTCATCAGAATATGCTTTTATGCATGCGTGTAGTCTGTGCTTGCATTCTTTTTCTGTTATGGATGTGGAGAGTTCCTGACCGTAGGGTTTCTGACCGCACTGCTGATATCCAGACTTCCTCTGGAGGATCTGTATGTCTGTTTTCTGCTTGAGAATGGAGATCACTTACACACACACAGGCACACACACACACACACACACGCACACGCACACACACACACACACACACACACACACACACGTCTCTTCACTCTCTCTATATCAAACACACACACAGAAATGTGAATGTATTCATCTGGGAAAAACCTGGACATGATCTATTGCAGTAATATATCACAAACATCAAAGGCCAAACAGACAGAATGGTTACAACTTGTAATAAAATGACATTTTATTAAAGTTTTAAATTATGTTTAAATATAAACACAAAGAGCCCTGTGAGGATTTTTTTTCTTCCAATGTTATGCCTTTAGAAGCACTAAAGGTTATACAAGGCTTGGTTTTTACACTACTGTACAAATGTTTCTTTGTTCTTTTTTAATTAATTGATTCTTTTATTCAGTGAAGATGGATTATATTGACATGTAAATAATTCATAATTGTATGCAAGATTTTATTGGCTTTTTAGCTTTTGCTTCATCCTCAAATGTATTATGATTTCCACCAAAAATATTAAACATCTCAACATTTTTCAATAGCAAAATTATTGTAAATAAATATTTTCTCTAGCATTAACTCAGCAAATTAGAGGATTTCTGCAGGATTGTGTGAAAATAAAGACTGAAATAATGGTACTAGAAATTTAAGGAATAAATTACATGCTAAATAGACTGTAATAGGAAAAATATTATTTAAAATTGTGAATATATTTTACAATATTAATTATATTTTTACATTACCTTGGTGGACATAAGAAACTTACTTAATATTGCATACCACATTTTTTGGACAGCAGTGTAGATTCTAAAATATGTTGTTGTTTTTGTTTTTGTTGTTGTTGTTGTTTTATTAGTTCAGGTATTATTAACTAATTTTTAAAAGTATTATATTTGAAAAGATGCAAGGCTGGGCAACCAAAGACTTGGTGAGTTGAAGAATATTAAATGACATCAGTGATAATGACATCATATATATATATATATATATATATATATATATATATATATATGATCATAGCAAGGAAATTCATTCACAAGCTCTGCAATTACCCACTAATAAAGTATAAAGTCTCATTTATTTGACAATTTGAACAATAATTAGCTTTACATTATTAAACATAAAAAAGCTTTGAATAAAGTTTTAATTTTCTTTCATAAAGCAGCTTTTTTGTGTTTGTTTTTACTTGCAGATGTTTATCCTCGACAGACGAACTGAACAGAGGAAATTATTCAAAGGAGATATCCCCATCAAAGAAGGCGGAGATCCATGGCCACTCCCACCTGTTACATCACCACCATGGACAAATGGTGAATCAGGAGTGTTTTCCAGCTGATAAGTCTACACTGATAAGTTATTTCAATCTTCACTTAATACTACTTATGTTACAATTGAGTACAGATCTTAAAGGCTTTAAAGGGATAGTTCACCCAAAAATAAATTGTGTCATCATGTACTGGTCCTTGTTTTAAACATGTTTGAAGGCACAAGAGCTGTCACTGTGGTGGTACCTTTTTGAAAGGCACATATTTGTACTTAAAGGGTCCTTAAGGGTACATATTAGTAATACCTCAAGGGTACAAATTAGTACCTAAGAAGTACAGAAGAGTACCTCTTAAAAATTTTAGGTTCTAATATATACCTTTTAGGTACCAATATATACCGTTTAAGTACAAATATGTAACTTTCGAACAGCAAACACAAGCAAACATAAAATGATTGTGCTGTAATACTACCAAAATATAATTTTAAAACACTTTAATATGTGATTGACATGTATCTTATCGTTCGAAATGTGTGGTCATTATTGCCTCACCCTGTACACAGAGAACACATGATTGTCCGTTCAATGGTAAAAGCAAAAATGAAACATGAAAAAGCTATTTCAATACCCTAAATATTGAAAGCAGCTCCCTGTTGCGTGTACTTTATATACAATACAGTGACACTGATGTGATGTCATTGACAGGCAATGCAATTATACTGACCTTATTGCTAGTTTATATGTAACATTCTTTCCAAATTTAACCATTGTTGGAAACCTTTAGCATAATAAAAATAACAAGTATACTGAGATTATAATGCAAAATGCGAATTGAAAGGTTTTTTTTTTTTCTATTGTATACAAAATGACATATTTTGAAGACTGTTGGACACCAGTAGCTACCGACATCCATAGTTGGAAAAGTACAATGGAAGTTAATGGCTTTGGGTTTTCATTCTTCTTTATACTCTATATTTTTTTAACAAGTGATTAGTTTACTACATGGGTGAGTAAATCCTTTGCTTTCAAAGTGATTAGTTGACTTTATTTTTAAAAGAGAGTAAATTTTTCATCTTAAAATTATTGAGTTAAAATAAACTGTGTATAATTAGAAAAAAATAAGTTAACTTAACTGGTGTACTTTTTTGTGTAATTAATTCAACTTATCTCTGTTAAGGCAACGCAACAGTTTTACTCACTTTTATTAAGTAAAGTAACATATTTTGAAGATTTTTGGACACCATTCTTGGATTATTTACATTATTTACACTGTTTACACTGAAAATATACTATGGAAATTTTCTCCAAAATAGCTTCTTTAGTGTAAAAAAGAAATGAAGTAAATCTGAATTTTCAAGTAAATCTGAATTTTTGGGTGAATTATCCCTTTAAATGTGTCACAAATAATCAATTCAGACAAGTGTAGAGGTTTGGACTCAGAAACAGTATTCCTTACATCACAACAAGCAGATTTCATTGTGTTGATATTGAGTTTTGCAAAAGACTGGCAAACACAATCTCAGGGACATGGATGACACAAAACTCTTCCCAAAATTTGCAAAAGAAACATTTTGGAATTCATTGTGATCTGCTGTATTTTCCTTTGCTGAAACCACAAGCTTGAAATGAAGTATGGAAGGCAGCCTAGATTTTCATAACTTCTAAATGTTTGTAGAATTAGCACTAAACAGGTTTTACTTTTGACATTTCTGTGAAAATGTGTGCATTTATGTCAATATATTCACACACATTATTGGCTTTCTTTTTCATCTCTCCAACTCTTGAATGAGTAGTTAGTGTGTGATCAGATCATTGAAAAATGCGATTAGTTGACTTTACAACACTGAGTAAGGCCCTGTCCACATGAACAAGGAAATAGTCAAAACCACTTGTTTTTCTACGCGGTTTTGCTGTTTGTCAACATGAAAACGGAGCTTCGGCTAGGGTGAAGGTTTTCCAAAACTCTGGGTACAGTGTGCTCATGTAAACACTACAACAGGAGTTTTCGCCTCGTTACGTCAGCTGTCTTAAGGTGCACCTATTTACCCCTTTTACATCTTGTAAAAGGGGTAAATAGTGCACCTTAAGACAGCTGGTTTACTCACTTATTTTTAAGTAAAGAAACAAATAGCTTATTGCAGTGTAGTTTTTTCAGCTGCTTGTAGACTGGTGTGTGTATTTAGGTAGTTGAGTTAAATGGTGTGTTTAAGTTGTTTTTTATGGTGCCTCAGGGAGAGATATTTCACACCCTATTTAACCATTCATTACAGCCAGTCACTACACAGGCAAAATGTTCAGGCTTTGGACAATTATGCAGCGAAAAAGAGCTTCAGCACATAAAGCAGAACAAAGACGTTCCTGAAACTAATGATCATCAGATAAATGAGCTTAACCGTTTACACCGCTCAACTTCATAAATTTTTGCCCTATTACAGTCAACATCTATTATTTCCACGCAATACGCAATCATGCGAGACTTTGGTTTGCATAGTGAATGGTAACAGAGCTATTCTTGGTGAGCTCATTGTTAAAGTCCTCTTACCTCATTGCTATAGACTCCATCTCTCCTCTTAAAATGGCTTTGGTTCTATGTGCTGGAGTCTGTTTTCCTTCTTGTCATTCAGTTGCGATAGATAACGTCCTGGTTACGTACGTAACCCACGTTCCCCGAATAGGGAACGGAGACGTGTGTCTGTTATTAAACAGACTTTTGGGAGTGCTTTAGACGACCAATCACATCTGAAGATAAGAAAACGGGCCAATGAAATGCCAATTGAATTGGCGGAGCTTAGCTCCACAGCTGAAACTGATGAGCCAATTAGGGCTATATCAGTCGGCTGCTGGAGCCAGCTCATCAGAATTGCCTGCTGAAGAGCCGATCGCTCAGCTCCCAGCTGGAGACTCAGGTGCTGTGGCAGTGGAGACACACGTCTCCGTTCCCTATTCGGGGAACGTGGGTTACGTACGTAACCAGGACGTTCCCCTTCATATGGGAACTTCAACGTGTGTCTGTTATTAAACAGACTTTTGGGAGACTGTATGGAAAGCGCCACAGCAGCTAAGCCTGTCGCGTCCCTGATGTGTAGTTTGCCAAGCAAAAGCGTGAGCGCACTGACATCACCAAGAGCGCAACCTTCCAACGTCCCCTAGGCCCAACATATTACCATTACATGGGAATAAAAGTTTTAAATCGGGGGTCGTAAGAGTGCTTTTACCTAGCTAATATAGACTAGGGATTTTGGAAATACGACAGTACGTTGGGAAAGCGTGCCAGTCCCCGAAGGGGGAGGACGCAGCGGAGACCACCTGCTACCCTAAAAGGGGAGACCTGATGGTAAGGAGACATATGGACTAGCCCTAATGAGGGGGAGTGCTACATATGATAAGCTGGTTAGCGGTTTAGGGAAGACACGGGACCGCCTAATAAGGGAGAACACACCGTGGTAATAATGCATATGACATCACCAAATGGGGATGCACATAGCTGGCACCGATCCTCAATATGCGTGTAGACCTAATGGGCATACCAACCGCACACTGAGCCATGCACTCGACTCCTCCGCTGAGTCGATGCTGGGGGCCTCGGAGGAATTCTCTAGGGTTCGCCTGAGAAGGGAAACTTACTAGTAGAATAGGAAAAAGCGCACGCATCTCCGGTTTAGGGAGCCTGGCGCAGCAAGCGTTTGTGACACCGAGCTTAATTCTCCCCCGATTGATTGGGATTCCCCAATAACCGGGAAAAAACGGCTCCACTCGGAGGTTATAAAACCTCGCAAATGTGTTAGGTGTCGCCCAACCCGCAGCTCTGCAGATATCTGTGAGAGAGGCGCCGCGTGCTAACGCCAATGAGGAAGCGACACCTCTAGTGGAGTGCGCTCTCACGTTAGGAGGGCGCGGCTCGCCCTGGCATTGATAAGCGAGGGCGATGGCATCAACTAACCAGTGGGCCAACCTCTGTTTTGACACGGCACTTCCCTTCTGCCGGCCACCATAACAGATAAAGAGCTGTTCACATGATCTTACATTTTGCGTTCGTTCCACGTAAAGGCGCAAAGCGCGAACGGGACAAAGCAGTGAGTGGGCTGAGCCTGCCTCCTCCGCAGGCAGCGCTTGCAGGTTCACCACCTGATCTATAAATGGGGTGGTAGGAACCTTGGGCACATAGCCAGGTCGGGGTCTCAGGACAACGTGAGAGTAACCCGGCCCGAATTCAAGGCACGATTCGCTGACCGAAAATGCCTCCAGATCCCCAACTCTCTTGAATGGCGCCAATGCGATCAGCAGAGCTGTCATAATGACAGAATACAGAATCGAGTGGCTAAAACAGATCTCTCTGCAGCCACCAGGACTAAAGAGAGATCCAAGAGGGCATGAGAGGGGGGCGGGATGGATTTAATCGCCGCGCGCCTCTGAGGAATCGGATGATTAGATCATGCTTCCCGAGCGTGTTGCCATCCACCGCGTCATGATGAGCGGAGATGCCGCCACGTAACCTTCAGTGTGGAGGGTGACAGCCTACGCTCCAGCTTATCCTGAAGGAAGGATAACACAATGCTAATCTGGCAAGTTCGGGGGTCTTCTCGGGGAGAAGCGCACCACTCAGAGAATAGACTCCACTTCAGGGCGTAGGCATGCCTCGTAGAGGGTGCTCTAGCCTGAGTGATGGTGTTAAGTACCGCGGGCGGTAAGTCACCAAAGTCCTCCGCGCTCCGTCTATGGACCACACGTGGAGGTTCCAGAGATCTGGGCGTGGGTGCCAGATGGTGCCCCGTCCCTGAGAGAGGAGGTCCTCCCTTAGGGGAATGCGCCAAGGAGGGGCCGCCGCGAGGAGTGTGAGCTCCGAAACCCAGGTCCGGTTGGGCCAGAGAGGCGCAACAAACAAGACCTGCTCCTCGTCCTCCCTGACTTTGCACAAAGTTTGTGCGATTAGGCTCACTGGGGGAAACGCATATTTGCGCGTGCCCGATGGCCAGCTGTGAGCCAGTGCATCCGTGCCGAGGGGGGCCTCGGTCAGGGAATAAAACAGCTGGCAATGTGCGTTCTCGGTGGAAGCAACAGATCGATCTGGGCTTCCCCAAAGCGCGCCCATATCAGCTGGACCGAATCGGGGTGGAGTCTCCATTCTCCTCGGGACACTAGCTGCCGTGAGAGCGCATCGGCTGCACGGTTGAGCTCGCCCGGGATGTGAATGGCACACAGTGATTTCAGCCGCGTGTGACTCCAAAGGAGCAGACGGCGAGCGAGCTGAGGCATGCGGCGAGAGCGCATACCCTCCATATGGTTGATATAAGCCACCGCCGCCATGCTGTCCGTCCTGACCAGCATGTGTTTCTGCTCCAACACCGGAAAAAAGCGGCGGAGAGCCAGATACACTGCCAACAGCTCCAGGCAGTTGATATGCCAATGCAGGCGGGGTCCGGACCACGAACCCGCGGCTGCATGCTCGTTGCACACGGCCCCCCAGCCCGTGCTGGAGGCATGTGTCATTACGACAACATGCCTGGATACTAGCCCTAGGGGCACTCCGGCCCGTAGAAAAGCCAGATCCGTCCAGGGGCTGAGGGTGCGGAGACACAGCAGAGTGATGTTCACCCGGTGCGTACCCGCGCGCCATGCCCGTCTGGGGACTCGATCGCGAAGCCAACGCTGAAGTGGTCTCATATGAAGCAAACCGAGCGGCGAGACCGCGGCTGCGGATGCCATATGCCCCAGGAGCCTCTGAAAACATTTCAGTGGGACCACTATTTTCCTGTGGAGCTCGTTACACAGGAAAGCATTAGCCTGGCGCGCTCCTCGGAGAGGCGCGCAACCATAGCAACCGAATCCAGCTCCAGCCCGAGGTAAGAGATCCTCTGCACAGGGCAAAGTTTGCTCTTCTCTCGGTTGACCTGAAACCCCAACTGGTCGAGGTGCCGAAGCACTTTGACTCTGTGCATAATCAACTGATCGCGAGAGGAGGCTAGAATGAGCCAGTCATCGAGATAGTTGAGTGTGCGGATGCCCGCAAGCCGCAGTGGCGCAGAGCACCCTCCGCGAGCTTGGTGAAAACCCGCGGAGACAGAGAGAGCCCGAAGGGGAGGACTTTGTACTGCCACGCTCGTCCTTCGAACGCAAACCGGAGAAAAGGGCGGTGGCGTGGAAGAATAGAGACATGAAAATACGCGTCCTTCAGGTCTATGGCTGCAGACCAATCTTGTGGACGGACGCTCTGAAGCAAGCGTTTCTGCGTAAGCATTCTGAAAGCATTTAGTATAAATGACAGTTCAGTCTGCGCAGATCTAGGATTGGTCTTAACCCCCCGCTCTTTTTTGGGCACGATGAAATACGGGCTGTAGAACCCGGACTCCATCTCGGCTGGAGGGACCTGCTCGATTGCGTCCTTCGCCAGGAGGACCGCAATCTCCTCTCGCAAGACAGGGGCGCTCACGGGGATCACCCTCGTGAAAAGGACACCCGTGAACTTGGGAGGGCGAATAGCGAACTGAATCGCATAGCCGAGTCTGACCGTCCGTATGAGCCACCGCGATGCGCTGGGCAGCGCTAACCAGGCTGGCAGAGCGCGCGCTAATGGCACCATCGGAGCGATCACTGACGTGCCAGCGGAGGGGCAGCTCGGGATGGGAGTGCTCATCCCGGGAAGCGGTGCGTCCCGGGGAAGAGCTGAAAATAAGAGAATTTCTCTTACCTTCCTCCCTGGATCCCGCGGTGAGGCCAGAGTGAGAGAAAGGAGTCCGTCCTGCTGCACTCTGAGGGCCTGAGGCGAAGGGTCCCGGTGCTGCGAGCTGAAAGGCGGAGCGTCCCAGACTGGCAGTACTCGGGCTCGCGCATCCGGAGAGAGAGGAAACTGCTCTTTTGGAAATTTGGTTGCCGCCAGCCCAGGGGCCGGCAGCGAGGAGTTTAAAGTCGTTGTGGACTGATTTAATAATCCTCGGCCCCCCACCGAGGAAAGAGCAGGTCCCCTCTTTTCCGAATGGCCCGTCCCAGGAACGCTTCGCGGTCCGTTTACTGGACTTAGCGGCGCCCTGGGGCGGTGGCGTTGCAGTCCCGCGGGAGGCTCGGCATTGCCGCCTGGCCGGAGCGGGCAGCGAAAGCGGAGCAGATGAAGCCGCGGGTGGACGCCCTCGGCGAAGAGCAACCGCAGCGGAAGGGGCAGCGGGAGGAGCAGTTTTTCGAGCCCGCTGATAGATGACCTCACCCCTCGCCTTGGACTGCTTTTCACCGCGGAGAATTCCTGGGTGAACTCCCCGACGGTGTCGCCGAAAAGGCCGGCCTGGGATACGGGAGCGTTAAGAAAGCAAGCTTTGTCAACGTCTCTCATATAGCCAAGCTCAGCCAGGGGTGGCATTCCTGGACCACTAATGTGGCCATCGTCTTCCCCAGGGCACGAGCAGCCGATTTAATAGTCATGAGAGCATAATCGGTTGCCGTGCGGAGCTCATGCAGCAAGCCTGGGGGAGAACCGCCCTCCTGCATCTTGGCCAGCTTCTCGGCTTGGTAGCGTTGATAGGTGGCCATAGCGTGCAGAGCGGAGGTGGCCTGGCCCGCAGCAGTGCAGGCTCTGGCCGTGAGAGACTCAGATAACCTGCACGCTTTGGAAGGGAGTGAGGGCGGACCTCTCCGAGTGGAGCAGCTCTGCGGACAGAGCACGCTCCGCCTGGGGAATCGCCTCATAACCCCTGGCCGCTCCGTCATCGAGGGAGGTGAGAGCGGGAGCGCACGAGGACCGGGCAGAAAAATGTGCCCTCCATGCCTGCGTGAGCTCTCTGTGTACCTCCGGGAAGAAGGGGACGAGGGGTCTAAAAGGCTTCGCCTTCTTCACCCCCACGTAACACCCATCTAAGCGGTCCGGCCGCGGTTCTGGGGGACAAGCCATCTCCAGTCCCACGGCCGAAGCAGCCCGGAATAACACGGCTAACATGTCCGACTCCAGATCCGAAACCTCACTGATAACCCCGGAGGGTGGCAGGGGGTCCGGATCTTCATCAGAGCATGTCAGCCCGCCCTCCGATGCAGCGATGGACATCACGTCCCCGGTGTCATCTAATGAGAGCGCGGCCAACCCAGAGGATGGACCAGCGCTAACACTCGAAGCAGAAACAGAGCGCACTGACGAGGAGCGAGGGGTCCGCGGGCCCGAAGGCGACGGATTAGCCCCCACTGTAACCCTCAGGCCTGCCCGAGTGCTAACCGCTTGGCGGGGAGCAGCAGGGGTGACTTGCCCTAATAAAAGAGCTCGCCGCGACCTCAGTTGCGCAACAGTCAAGCCATCGCAATGCGGGCAAGAACTGTCCGCGAGCACCGCATCAACATGTTGGACCCCCAAGCATGTGACGCAGTACTCGTGCCTGTCATCCGGGGAGAGGAAACCACCGCATCCAGAAACGCACGGTCGAAACGACATCTTTAAAAAGACGCGCTGCACGACCGTGTGCTCTCTTAGGGAATTCTGCTCTTTTAAAAAACTGCTCTTTCAGGTCACCAGCGAAACGCCAAGGGGACGGGAAACCCAGCTCGACCGCCGCTAGAACGTCTTCCCTCGCACTGGTGAGAATAATGCTTTCTTCAATGTTGGAAGTCAGCTCAGCAGAAGGGTTCTTCAGTCTCAGATCGGGTCTGAAGCAACAATTCTGATGAGCTGGCTCCAGCAGCCGACTGATATAGCCCTAATTGGCTCATCAGTTTCAGCTGTGGAGCTAAGCTCCGCCAATTCAATTGGCATTTCATTGGCCCGTTTTCTTATCTTCAGATGTGATTGGTCGTCTAAAGCACTCCCAAAAGTCTGTTTAATAACAGACACACGTTGAAGTTCCCATATGAAGGGGAACTCGAGTTATCAGAATGCTCAGAGAACGGAAACCTCAATAGTTTCTCACAGCGTTTAAGCAGTGTTTAACACTTTCTCCTTTACCCAGTGTGATTTATCTATGTTGTTTTGTTACTATAAAATATGCTTGCTTATTCACATATGTTTTATATGTGCATAAAGCTGATTGTACAGTAAATGCTTTTCCGATTTTTTTTTTCGTAAGAGATGCCTGCACAATAAATCAATATCATACTTTTTATCAGACAATATTATAATATCTACTACGAGTATTTGGTCATAATGGATGTTGTCATTATCTAAAGCAAACTTTAAAAAGAATAATAATTTATTAACATTAAGGGCTGCATGATATTGGAAAAAATTAAGCATTGCGATATTTTTTTATTTTGCAATATACAGAAGTCAGAATTATTTTTCCCCCAATTTCTGTTTAACGGAACACATTTCTAAACATAACAGTTTTAATAACTCATTTCTAATAACTGATTTATTTTATCTTTGTCATGATGACAGTAAATAATATTTTACCAGATATTTTTCAAGACACTTCTATACAGCTTAAAGTGACAGTTAAAGGCTTAACTAAAGTTATTAGGTTAACTAGGCAGGTTGTGGTAATTAGGCAAGTTATTGTATAACGATGGTTTGTTCTGTAGACTATCGAAAAAAAATATAGCTCAAAGGGTCTAATAATTTTGACCTTAAAATGGTTTTTAAGGAATTAAAAAGTGCCTTTATTCTAGCTAAAATAAAACAAATAAGACTTTCTCTAGAAGAAAATATATTATCAGACATACTGTGAAAATGTCCTCGCTCTGTTAAACATCATTTAGGAAAAATAAAAAAAAGATGCCTGCACAGTAAATCATCAATGTTAAAATATAGAATATGAGTATTGGATGATAATGGATGTTGTCATTATCTAAAGCAAACTCTAAAAAGAATAATAATTTATCAACATTAGGGCTGCATGATATTGGAAAAATCCAACTTTGCGATATATATTGCGATATGAATACAATTTCACCAGATAACTCGAATATCTCTATTTGGAAAAATTGTATAATGTTAGATCGATTGGGATAGTTCTACAATGGGAATGCCTCTCCATATAATCTAATAAACAATCTATACAATTTTTGGGGTCCCACGACACATTTTCGCAGTGCATTTCTGTATTTGCGTGTGTTGTGAGTTTTTCATACATAGCAATCTATAAATACAGTCAAGAATAAGATACAATTGAAAAAGTGTTTTTAATCATTTTCCGAGTCTAATAGTATTCAAGTACAGTAACTGAATGATAAATATAATTCATTAAAATTAATTATTTTTAAAGTTACAAATGGTACAATTTATTATACAGGTCATTATACAATTACAGGCGTTAAAAACACATGCAAATGATGATATATAATCCAGACTCAAAATTCCGTATGCTTGCGATGTGACTTGCGAATGATCACATTGCGATATCGATGTTGAAACGATATGTACTGCAGCCCTAATTAACATTATTGTTAAATATGATTTCAAATATCTAAATTATGTATTTTAAATGCCTATATTCAATTAGGCATTTAAAAAGAGTTTAGCATTTAAAAAGAGTTATTTCACTTATGCTATTTACTATTATATTTAAATGTATTTTTTCCCCAAATGGTTTTACTTTTAGTTTATTTTGACAAAATAATAGGGGTGCAAAGAATCCATTTTATTTTCTCCAAATTCTTTCTAGACTGAACTTTTACTTTGACAAGTTGTTGTGAAGATACTTAAGTATCTGTTTATATATAATATTAGTTTTATTTTTTAAAAAATTGGTTATTTGTGTAGTATAAAAGGGTCTCACAGTAATATTCCGTTAATAAGTATATAGTACATTTTTATTATGCAGTTCTTCATTTTTCACATTGCAGAAATCATAGGTACACACATAAACAATATTTTTTTTTATGTGATACATATTTTTAACGTATGTAAAATGTATGGTAACATACAGGTTCTTTTATGTATGTTACCAACACTTATTGGTATTTCATTAAATGTTTATATCAGTGCATCCCTAGTTTTTTTAACATTCATTACCTAATTTAGAAGACTCTTAATAAGAGTTACAGAATGTTTCTCCTCTTACAGTTTCCTCTATCATTTTGCATTCATTGAAACATTCATAATTCAGATGAAATTTGTAGTGTTCAACTTTAAAAACATTATCATTTACTTCAATTATATGCAATATGCATCCTAAAAAAACTATAGACTGACTTTATTTACATTCCTTTTGTCGTCGTGGTCAAATATGACAATCTTTTCTGCTACAGCAAAGAATGGTTGATGAATTGTGGTTAAAAACATGGAGTTTTCCAGAAGGCTAGTGGTACTTTACAGAGGCTGCATACTTCGTATTCATTCATAATCATATCTGTTCACTCCTACGTCCGGTATACACAGGCTTATCTCCTTCAAGTGATTCTGGCTGATTGCATTAGGAAAATGAAGAAAGAAATGAATAAGAGTGTGGCTTTTGTTACAGACAAGCAGACTAGGTGAAACCAAGAACCATGTTACATTTTTATGACTGAACAAATGTGATGTTTGACCTTGCATAGACATGCAGACACGCACAAGGAATAAACTGCAAGCATGTATTCTTCACTCAGTACTGCAAATACACCCTTGGGCTTTTCAAATTTGACATACTTCTGTCATTCTAAACTTGAGTAAACAGAAGCCTGGGTTATCTTTCTTCACGTTTCACACTGCTCAGAATTTACACATGGCTAACTATTAATCCTGCGCATTCATAAGAAGATGTTCACATTGTACATTCCTAAGCTCAGGGTTAATGTCCTTATTTGCATATTTCAATGCCATGCTGTCAAGTTGTTTTAGCTGAAACACAGGCTCATTGGAAATACATTCTTTTACATTTAAAGTCCCTGTGAAATTAAACTAAGTTTTTTAGATGCATGTTAATATTAAGGATATCTATAATCTACTGTGCTGCAAAACAATAACAAGATTTGCATTTAAAGATTGCAGTTAGTCACTTCAGCTTAAATGGATCACCAATTCTTTTTCATGTCACCTCATACTCTCATCAAATCTTCTGACCAATCAAATGCTCTATAGTGTGAGACTTGTCCCGCCCCATCATAACTGATGCTCTTGAGCTCAGCCACTGCTATGATAAAAACACAACACCATTGGCTGTTTTTTTTTTAAAGGGGAGGAGCTACTCTGTCCCGCCCTGTCTTCATGTTTTAGTTGAAATTACCACACATATCGAATAAATATTCAAATTTCAAAGCTTTCCACGGTACATTTAAGTACAAGACATAATTAAATATAGTTTTGACTGCAGTTTCTAGATAAATTATTGTTATGTGTCAGTGTGACACAGACAACCTTCCTTTTCACACTAATAATATTTGCAGGGACATATTACGGAAAAAGGGTGACGTAGTGGCACAGAGGGTAGTATGTTAGCCTCACAGCAAGAAAGTTCGAGCCTCCGCTGGATCAGTTGGCATTTCTGTGTGGAGTTTGCATGTTCTTCCTGTGTTCGCGTGGGTTTCCTGAGTTTCCCCCACAAGTCCAAAGACATGCGCTATAGGTGAACTGGGTAGGTTAAATTGTTCGTATATGTGTGTGAATGAGTGTGTATGGGTGTTTCCCAGTGATAGGTTGCAGTTGGAAGGGCATCCACTGCGTAAAACATGTGCTGGATAAGTTGGCAGTTAATTCTGCTGTCGTGACCCCAGATTATTAAAGGGACTTATGCGAAAAGAAAATGAATGAATGAATATTTCTGAAAAATTAATTAATATTTCCCTGCAGTTATTTGCACAACACCAAATAAATACCAAAAAACTACTTAATGTTATCTATGATTTGTAATCAAATATGTTTGCCTCACCTGTCTATCTCAATAAGAAATACTTTTCTTGTGCATTCAGTTTGCTCGGTAGCTCACTTTGTACAGAACACTCAGGTTTGAGTCGGCTGAAGCTCTGTTCCACAAAAGAGAAATCAAGGTAAAACAATGTGGTTGCATTGCGTTTTTTTATTACATTTTGAAAACACTATTGGTTTGGTTTAAGGAAGGGTTTATTTAATTTTAAGCTCTATTTTATCATGTGTACAAGAAGGATTTGTGCATAAAACATCCTTAAACTAAATGTACCCTCAGTAAAGTATTTTATATTCACAAAAAATGTATACTGTGCCCACTAGTGGATTTGTCATCTTAAACATGCTACAAAATGTACCGGGAGCCATGTAATTTACGTTTTGCCGAAATTTAGTATGTTGCATATTTCTAACGAGCCAGTCTGTTTCATTTTCAGGCTTAAAAGTAAAAATCTAATGGTCTCTTTTTCACTCCATTTGACACATTTTTCATAATTATTTGAGATTTTTCCAATGAAATTATTCAAATAAAATTTTTCTTAGGGATGTCCAAATTCGATCACGGGATCGGAAATCGGGCCCAATCACGCAGTTTCAGACTCGACTAGAATCGGACGTTACCTCCTGACTTGAATATATATATATATATATATATATATATATATATATATATATATATATATATATATATATATATATATATATATATATATATATATATATATATATATATATATTTTTTTTTTTTTTTTTCATTATTTTATAACACATCTATAGTTATGCGGTGCCAGAGTTAGACCTCCTTCTTGACTTTACACAGAAACAGCAACGCGTGCAGCATGACATCACTTTGTTGTAGAGACGCTATTGGTTAAATGCCGGCAAAATAGAACATGGAAGCAGCTTGAAGCAGAAAGCCTGTGTATGTCTGTGTTCTAGAGGTATTATAAAGTTGATGATGACAACATTGCCATAGCAAACTGACTTATGTAAACTAAGGATTGTCTGTTGGATATTTTAAGTTGGGGTGCTATTTGTTTTTATATTAGATTATTGTTATATATTTACTGTTGCACTAAAGTCCAAAAGTGAAGAATTTATGTTATTTATTACTTAATTGTTCAAGCTACCTCACAAAAGTGCTCTGTTTGTTAACAGAGTTGTTGAATGTTAAAATAAGGTGAGTTAAATAAAAAAATGGAACATCCTGGATCTGTTTCTTCACTTTTCTTTATTCTTATTTTATGTATTATAGAAGTGTGGGATAGGGTATCGGTAGATACTCAAAAACAAATGACACAGATTCGGACTCGAGGGCAGAAAAACCTGATCGGGACATCCCTAGTTTTTGTACAATGTGCAGTATGTTCATTACTGTCCAAATCAAACAGTACAAATATGTCACTTAATACTGTATCATTTTGCTACAGAATCATTTCACATTGCACAAATTTTGAATGGAGACTTAACACCATAAAATGGCACTAATTTTGCTCAGGAGGTTTGTTCTCCAGAGAGACAATGTTCTTTTAAGGCCAATTTACACTATATGATTTAAGTTTAGGCCGCATTCGGGCTTATGTCACAATTACATTACATTAGCTGAAGGTACATCAAATGGGAAACTGTAGGCAGCCAATACAAATGAGCACAGAGTAAACAACATTAAAAGCTTTCTTGTTACTGGCTGCCAAATTCGACAGAGCACAGGCTCCAGATTGAAATTTGATTGCATACCTGATGCCAGAGGGAAAAAAAGGAGAAGAAGAAGATGTGGTTAAATGTAATAAAACAAACAGACTGGACAGAAACAATCATCAAAAATGGTTTGCAGAGCACACTTCATTTGAGATACGACTAAACATTGTCTTTTGTCATTATGGATTATGGTTTGGTTTATCAGAAATTGGGAAACAAGTGATTTATCACATAATATTGCCTCTTAAGTAAAGTACACAAGTAAACTATTTGTGTCTTCTCACTTACAGCTATGTGTATAAATATACCACAGTAGTTAGCATTAGTGAAGTGATCATAGGAATCAAGCTTCCTCCACCTTAGCTACAACCAGGATAATGATGAACCCCCAAAATGGTGGTGTGATTTCCAAAAATCCAATTTATTTTATTAAACTATTAGAATGAACACATTTTATTCATAACCCACAGAAGATAAAAATAGTAGCTAATAGTTACATAAAAAAACAACAACAGCATGCATGTGTTGTGACCCCTGGGCTGATTATGTTATATTAAAGATGCAGCAATAACTCCAGATGCAGCAGATTGATTTTATGGCACCAAGTTAAACTTTTATGACACTCGCATACATTAAAAATAAATACAGGCCACAACTGAACATGGAGGATGATCCCAGATTCTCCAAAATTAAATGAAAAATAGACTTGGGCCTATTGGTGTGTGTGCAACGTTGCATCCAAGGTTCTACCTCAGAGCATATTGAAGGTTGCGAGTCACTGGCATTTTGATGGTTGCAGGCTAAAACGTTTGAGAACCTCTGCCATATGAGTACATTAATTCAAAATGTTAAATTGTTCTCTTATATCTACAAGTAAATGCCTTTTGTATCTCCAGAATATTCTCCTTGCTCGTTTATAACCCCAGGAATAACCCCTAGAATGAAAAGCTCAGTTTTGACCATATTTGGAAAGGTCATGAATATTAACGAGCTCTGCTCTGATACTCTGCAGCTTCACCAGGATTTTATATTCACCGAGTTTGCATAAGAACAATGAAACAATATTGTTTGAAGCTCAGGGTATGGGTTTTCCATCTACTGAAGTTTAATTATTCAGCTATTCAGATGCAAAAAATGTAAAGTTTGCATGTAGACTGGTCATAACTTATTAAAGTCAACTTTAAAGTCAAACAGATTGGTAGAATCTAATTTGAATCAAATCCAATTTCTTAAAGCAGCTGTTCACCCAGGAATTAAAACGTCCTCACCACCGAGAGCTTCCAAAGCTTTATGTGTTTGTTTCTTTCTTCTTTTTTCCTGTTTAATACAAAAGTAGCCATTGGCAAACATAGTGGGGAAACTATGTTTCTTATATTCTTTATAATATCTTCTTTTATGTTCAACAAGGGAAAAAATCAAACAGGTTTGAGACAAGCTCAACTTGTAAACAAAGACTTGTAAACATTTTGCGTGAACTGTTCCTTTTAGACACAGTCTTAACATAGAGGCCTGGTTTAGGCAACTAGCCTATGTTGAAAATTACATTCTTTGTGTGGGTTATACCTATATGCGTATGTGACCTGTGCTCCAGTGACTCCTGTGCCACCCAGATGACTCAGTCTGTCACCTGTCTGGCACTGACCTGGATTGTACCCAGCCCTTGGTCCTCCCTCACACCCAGAAGAGCAGCTTCAGTCAGTGTGCTCTTCTGTTACAGATTTCTGATTGTTTAGAAAGGGTGAGGAACTTCCTCTACACACAGACTACACAGAGCACTGCGCTGCTTAATCCTATTGAGCCACTGAATGAAGCAGCCTTGATGTTGTGCCAATACACTAACACACAAACTACCCATTAACACATGCGCCCCCTTGATCTTAATTGGCAGTTTGGCATTCAGTGGTTAGCGTATTGGTGTTGTGTTGATTTTATCCAGCAGTTTCCTATAAACAGTTTTTTTAGAAAAGGCATTGGAAAGATCTCAGACTTTCTCTTTGTGTGTGTGCGTTACATAAATACTAGTACTTTGTGGACTGTTGATAAAATGTCATGTAAAATTTATGTCATAAAATGTATGTCATGTATAGACACCCAAAAATGCAAATTAAAATCTATTTATATATATATACAGGTGAAGTCTGAATTATTAGCCACCCTGAATTATTAGCCCCCGTTTATTTTTTCCCCCAATTTCTGTTTAAGAGAAGAAGATTTTTTAAACACATTTCTAAACATAATAGTTTTAATAACTCATTTCTAATAACTAATTTATTTCATCTTTGCCATGATGACAGTAAATAATATTTTACTTGATATTTTACTTCTATACAGCTTATAGTGACGTTTAAAGGCATAATTAGGTTAACTAGGCAGGTTAGGGTAATTAGGCCAGTTATTGTAAAATGATGGTTTGTTCTGTAGACTATAGAAAAAAAAAAAATATAGCTTAAAGGGGCTAATAATTTTGACCTTAAAATGGTTTGTAGAAAATTAAAAACTGCTTTTATTTTAGCCAAAATTAAAAAAAAAAATGAGACTTTCTCCAGAAGACAAAATATTATCAGACATACTGTGAAATTTTCCTTGCTCTATTTAACATCATATGGGAAATATTTAAAAAAGAAAAAAATTATTAGCCCCTTTAAGCTATATATTTTTTCAATAGTCTACAGAACCAACCATCATTATACAGTTAAGCCTTCAAATGTCACTTTTAAGCTGTATAGAAGTATCTTAGTATATCTAGTTAAATAATATTTACTGTCATCATGGTAAAGATAAAATAAATTGGATATTGTAAATGAGTTATTAAAACTCTTATGTTTACAAATGTGTTGAAAAAAATATTCTCTCCGTTAAACAGAAATTGGGGAAAAAAATAAATAGGGGCTCATAATTCTGTGCGTGCGTGTGTGTGCGTGTGTGTGTGTGTATATATATATATATATATATATATATATATATATGAAGAGTTCAGATGCAAAAACCTCTAAATGCCATCTGAAATGTTCTCCTAAAATGAGCATTTTTCTCAGCCACCTATGTTTGTGTTCAGTTATTTCTCTTGAAAGGCAATAAAAAGAACTTATTCGTCACTAAGTAAAATTGCTGAGCCTACATACAGGAGTCTGAGAAAAATTCAAATTTTAGAAGAAAATATCAAAGGTTTTTGCATCTAAACTCTTCATATATATATATATATATATATATATATATATATATATATATATATATATATATATATATATATATATATATATATATATATATATATTTTTTTTTTTTTTTTTTTTTTTTAAATGAGGTGTACTCAAGTATGCTGTGAACTGTAGATAAAATACAAAAATATACGAAAGAAATATATTAAATATATATTTATAATTTGTATAATATTTCATACAGTATAGTCATGCATATATTTATATAAACAAAAATATAAACAGAACATTCATTCATTCATTTTCTTTTCGGCTTAGTCCCTTTATTAATCTGGGGTCACCACAGCGGAATGAACCGCCAACTTATCCAGCACAGCAGATGCCCATCACTGGGAAATGCAACCCATCACTGGGAAACATCCATACACACTCATTCTCACTCATACACTATGGACAATTTAGCCTACCCAATTCACCTGTACCGCATGTCTTTGGACTGTGGGGGAAACCGGAGCACCCGGAGAAAACCCACGCGAACACAGGGAGAACATGCAAACTCTACACAGAAACGCCAACTGACCCAGCCGAGGCTCGAACCAGTGACCTTCTTGCTGTGAGGCGACAACACTACCTAATGCGCCACTGAGTCACCATAAACAGAACGCACAAAACATATTTTGAAAATATTAACTTTTATTTTGGATACGATTAGCACTAATTGTAAGCAATGAAATGCATACTGTACTTACCGAATAAAAGTATACATTTCTAAATAATAAAGATAATAATTTGACCCCAAATTTAAGGATTTAGATAACAAAATAGTTTTACATGCATATATAGAATTTGAGAAGACTTAAAATACACTGACAAGAAATTTTGCACCTCACTGTATATTCTTCAGGACCACCCTTGGTTTGACAATAGCCTTGGTAGGTGTTGTTTTCAACACATTAACTGGAAGACAGTAATCCTGCAGACTCTCTATATGTGACATATATATTCACATTCTGCTGCCTGCTTGTGTATTGGGCTTTTTAATGAGGATCAACTCTTCAATCCACACTTTTTAGGGGGATAAATCTTCATCATGGTCATCATGGACCATCATACGTGGATTAAAGTTCATGTAGCATTTGTTTTGTGTATCAATCTTGTTAATAGTATGACTGTGGTTGTTAATAAGTGCAATATGAATTGAGATGCTTTGCATGAATCATGACTTAATAAACTTTTTATGTATAATTTAGTGAATTTTAACTTAGTAGACTTAATTAATACTTAGTAAATTAACGATAATGTAGTGTACACACAATAATCGACAATTGTTTTATTTTTTTATTTTGGTACAGGATGTTGGCTTTATTTTTCGAACAGTTCATCCATTGAATATTAAAAATGAACTTATTGGAATTAACAAATAACTTTTGACATCCATGAATACCCACAAAAATCCAATGTCTTCATGCAGCAGTAGTACAGATATGTATTGAATATTACTGTACTGTAGAAAATACAAAGAGAAGATTATCTGTAGTAACAAAGCACAGTGAACTCAAAAGAGCTTTGTCCACAGATTGTGATATGAATGTCCATAATACCTAACTAAACATTATTTTTATGAATGATAACAGTAAATCACAGCCAAATGTAACTCTCTCTCACTCTTTCACTATGTATATGAATTATTAGTTTCATTAGTAGCATTATGTTTCCCTAAACCAGAAGTGCAACCCATAAATTGAAATGCAGTAGCACCAAAAGGTGTATGGATCTCATGGATGTTCTGCATAATTTATAACAGGTCTATGATTTGTGTTGTTGTGGCCTGTGGAGGCCAGCTGATGTCCTGCTGTGCCCCAGCGCTGCAGTAGAGATATGGAGGGCGGGTGTGAACTGAGACGCTCAGATAGAGGCCTGGCAGACAGGCAGACAGGAGCCAGTCTCTCTGCTCGCTCAGATTAGCCTGACTCCAGCTCCACATTCCCCAGCTCTCACACACACACACAAACACATGCACGGCCTGACAAATAATCACTTCAGTAATCAGTCAAATCAAAACATTTCATTTCATCAGAGTTGTTTGGTCTGATCGCAGTGTGCAGTTGAATCCTTTTTTCAAGGTAAAACACCATAAGCGTTAATCTGTGTGTAATCAGTATGATTGTACATGAAATGTAAAGGGGTGTCACTGGGGTGGTATCCTTGCAAAAGTGTGTACCCTTATAAAAATATGAGCAATTCCATGCAAATGTCAACTTTGCCATGAAAAAGAAAAAGTTTTCGCCAAAATATTAAAACCATTTCTGCATTTTTTTTGTGTAATCAAATATTTTACAGTGTATTTAAAAATACTAAAAAATGTCTCTGTTAATGTTTTTAAACTGTTAAATTTGATTTGCCAAAATCACACAAGTGCCAATATCACATCTGTCACATCCATAACAACTTAATCTCACGGCAATTCGTAACTTTTTGATTTAGTGGCTAATTCGTATGAATTCGTACAATCTAATTCGTACAATTCAGTACAATTTGCTCATCCCCCAATGACAGTTGGGTTTAGGGGCGGGGTTAGGTGCCACACCTCCTTTTTAAAATTGTACAATTTCGTACGACTGAACTCGTACGAATTCGTACAAATTAGCCACTAAACTTACAAAACGTAAAATGCTTACGTTTTCTCGTGAGATCAGGCTGTCCATAACGAAGCTTTTCACTGATAATTGCAAAAATGTAAAATAAAATAAAATTAATCCTATTTGTTCTAAGGAGGGCGGACTCGTATCCTTTTGATTCTCATTATTTCTTTTAGGTTGTGCAGCTTAATTCAAAGAATTACTACAAAGTATGTTGTATTCTGTAAACTCGCTGACTTTTTTGGTCACATTCATAATTCATGTTTATTTTCCTCATTTAAAGTATAAAAAAAATGTTTTTTTTTTTGCTCCCATAACTCTGTGGTTAGTTGTTTTGAAAAATATAAACAGATGTTTCGATCTAAATTTAACATAAACTTTCTCTGTCAATTTATGTTTTCAGATTTTACTGCAAATATCACATCCATAACGCAGCAATGTAAAATATTTGACCTTAAATTTACAGTAAATTACTGTCTAATAATTGCATTACTTTCACAGTAAGGTACTGTATGTAAATTCACAGTAAGGTACTGTGAGGTACTTCATAATAACAATAATTCTGTAAATATTTCTAAATATAAAAAAAGTGCCTGTGGTAGCATAAACGTTAATGTGTATTAATTTCTATTCTGAATAAAATATTAAATGTGTTTGAATTCCTAACTAACCTGCAAAAGATATAGCCATTTTACAGTAATTTGCTGTAATCATGATGCCTGCCTTAATTTCACAATAAAATTTTGATTACAAAATATTTAACAGTTATATCCTGTAAAGTGACACTAATTTAATTTACTGTGAAAAATTACAGTAACATGTTGTGACATTTTGGGATTTTATTGGAATTGCTCATACAGTATGTGCCTATAAGGTCTACATTCAATGGTTTAAAAGTAAATATTAGTACAAAAATAAGCATATTTATTAGCTAATGGTACAAAAGTATTGAATTTAATACACATCTTGAATTTGTCTGCTACAAATATGTACCTCTAAAGCTACTAATATGGACATCTTGGGCACCCTCACTTTAATTTTTGAGGATGTATATCTCAAATGATGCTCAAGAAGCATTTATTATTTTTTGATGCACTTTTTTTTTATTATTGTTAATGTTACATATTTTTGGGAACTACCATGAGGAATTTATTCAGGATTCTTTGTTGAAACGCTAAGGACTTTGAAGTAGAATTAATTAAGTGGCAGTTTCTTTAAAATAGAAATGCATTGCCTGTCATATTCGCTGCATTCTAAAACATAAATAATCAGCCAAATATGATCATTTCATTTCATTAGATTAGATCCCAATCCGTAAATTAAAACTTTTTTATTAAATTAAGATAAAGCACAATAACACAGCATATTGTCATATTGCCACTTCATGTCATGTCAGAATGATTTAATAATTCAAGTTTATTTATATAGCTCTTTTCACTATAATTTTTTTCAAAGCAGCTTTACAAAAGGTTCACATTATGGCATTACAAAATCAGAAAGTTTATTAGTTACCATAACTTTAGTTACTAATCACTTTACCTAATTACCTAGTAACTAATAGATTGTAACAGTTAAAGTTATTATATAAAAACATAGTTAACCTGCAGTTACCATATAGGCGATGTCTATTTGAACGTTCAATGAAGTGTATTAAGTGTATGTGTTGTATTTCTTTTTATTATGAATAAAACAACCGTGTAGTTTATTATTTTTCAAGAAATCATGATAAGATTGATGAATGGATGATTTAATAAAACAGCATTCATTTGAGGTAGAATTGATTTGAACATTTTAGAAGTTTAAATAAAATGTAAATACAATGTAATGCAATACTGTACACCCGCTGTTGTATTCACAGAATTCAATCACAATAAACAGAACATTCGTTTTTATCAGGGTTGCTTGGTTTAATCAGAATGTGAAAATTCAAAGTTTCCTCAAGGTAAAGCACACTACCAATAAAGGCGTCAAAGTGTAATCAGTAAAATCATATAATCTCAAATACAAGTCAAGATGTTACTCCAGAACTTTTTTATATTTGGACAAAAAGCATATTATCATACAAAGACACAACAGTCACACACTATATCATCAACTTTTGATAATTGGCTACAGTGTCTCAGCTAATCCAGAAAAAAATATAGATTATTCTGATGAAGGACAGGATATCATTTATTTAATCTGCATTGTTTGGTAAATAAACATGAATTACGATAGAGGTAAAACAAATAAAATGTAATTTATGTCATACATAGCTGATTGTATAACAAATCTTAAGAGAAAAGGACAGATATTAAAAATAATATGTTTAATATAGCACTTTAATATTTGATATACCCTCCTGTGAAATTGTAATTTAGAGTCAAATATTTCTCAGCCTGAGTTTGAGAACCTATATTCTTAAAAGAGCATTTAATTTTTCCACAGTATTTCCTATTATATTTTTTCTACGTTATACTATCCTTATAGTGTTTCTGATTTTTATATATCAATATGCCAGTATGTTGCAAAACAACTAGTAAAAAAGTAAAAAAAAGTGAGTGCTGTCATCTTAAAAAAGACTAAATAAAGTAGTTATTAGAAATGACATATTAAAGCTACAGTGTTTTAAACTTGTGAAATATTCGAAAAAGAATTTTTTAAAATAAAATATATTTGTTTGAAAATATTTTTCTAAATAATTCTTCTAAATTTAAAATACAAAAATGTTGTCAGTTAGAGCATATAATGACAATTGGTCAAAATAATCAAAATTATGCTATTTTTCAGACACGTTTATGGTCAATTTATTCCTACCATAATGCTTTGACTTCGCAATAGTAAAAAAAAAAATCAGTATTTCAATAACAATAAATGAAAGAAATTCCTCTGCAAACAAACAATGCAATTTCACAGTAGTGGTGAAATTGGTGGACAAGTACCATATATAGACAGTAAATACCTCTTGGCATTCTTGAGTTATCTAGAACTGCTTCTAACCATAAGACTCAAATTCCATTTACCTTAAAGGAATGTTCACTATACACAGACCACTGCATCAAAGTGCACTGTAAAAATTTAAGCCACTAAAACTGACAATTTATGCCTAATTGCTGTCTTTTGAATAAAATCAGAGGAGGCCTTCAATTATGAAATTATTCTATTTCTAAATAAGTCAAATTTTGCACTTTGAATTTAATTACTGAGAAGGATATGCTGAAACTCTTTAAAAAGATATGGATATGAGACAATAGAATGTCTGAAATTAGCATATTGGGTTCAAAGGGGAGATATTAAATATGTCTGATTTTATATACATAGAAAGCATGATAAATGTTACTACATTGTGTACTTAAATGTTTCATATATAAAATGTCAAAATGTGGGTGAAAATAATGTCTCATTTTCATTCAGTGTAGCGTAAAAATAAAATACATTTATTCTCACATTTACCTCTTACTATATATAAAATATTACGTAATCATTCAAAATGCATTATATTTTTAATTATTAAAAATGTTTCGCTGACAAATAGGTAAAACCAAGAGAAAAGGATACTAACAAATATGAACATTTAAAATGTCTAATAATATGTTTGGCACATGTGGTCTCTAAATACATTTGTTTAATATGTCATAAAATGTTTCTTGTTCTAAATAAGCCTGACAATATTTTTTTCTGTGAAATGTGTGTTGATATACACTATACCGGTCAAACGTTTAGGGTCAGTAGGATATTTTAAATGTTTTAAAATAAGCTTATCCCGCTCACCAAGGCTGCAATTATTTAATAAAAAATACAGTATATATTATACAATTGTGAAATATTATTGCACCGTAAACTAATGGGTCAAAAGTAATTTATAATTTAATTTAATAATTTATTCCAGAGATTTTAAAGATGAATTTTCAGCTTCATTATTCCCATCTTCAGATTTACATGATCCTTTAGAAATCACTCTAATATTAATAATAATAATAATAATAATAATAATATTATTATTATTATTATTATTATTATTATTATTATTATTATTATTAATGGTAATAGTAATAAAAGCAATAATGACTGGAGTAATCATTTCATTTGAAACTACACACAATAAGAAAGCAGTTATTTTTACATTTTAAGAAATATTTAACAATTTCACAGTTTAATTTTCTTTAAAAAAAAAACATGAAAAAAATGACCCCAAACTTTTGACACAGAAAATTTTAATTAAACATAATAGACAGAAACCGATTTAAAACTCCATTACAGTTTCAATGTTTTGACGCTTAAACCGTTTTCGTCTTTTTTTTCTTTCTTTTTTTGTGGAAACCCTGCTACGTTTTTTTTTTTTTTTTTTTTTTTTTTTATTAATAATAATTAACTAAACATTTATTTGAAATGATAATAGTAAATCTTTGACAGCGTTATAAATGCCGTTGCTGTCATTTTTGACCTGAATAAATGCGTCTTTAATCTAAATTAAAGTATGAATTTCTTACAATTAAATACATTCATACAATTTAATAAACTAGTTTGCAACGATAAGTAGAAGTAGATGTTTGTTCTTTAAAACCATGTAAGTGCAATGTGATTCCAGACGTCATATATGCTTAAATCGCCACAATAGTAAACTGAAAAAAAAAAGATTAATTGGATTTACTACATTTGTTTAAGGTAAGTGCTTGCAAACAATTTATATGGGCTTATATAAATATTGTAATTATTATATAATATTATATAATATTTATATTTAAACAAACAACTTACTAAACTTTACTTGTTTAAATTTAGCCCATATAAATTGTTTCGAACTACTTACCTTAAAATGTAGTAAATTCAATTAAACTTTTTTTTTTTCAGTGTAGAGTAACATTTATATTGTTGATTGAGAATAGCGAGCATACAGTATCTAGTGATAAAATACAGTAAGATGAGCAAGTGCTGTTTTTGAATAGTGGTTACGACGGGTGTCTCTGGCGCGTTGGTTAAGACGCATTGAGCATTATTAATATCCCGCTGATCCCTTCCCCGATCTGGAAGAGGTTCATCCTGAGTATTTCAGCGGCTACTAAACGCAGGAGGTTAAGGCTGGGTTTAATGCCTGTCTCTCAGGACGGGACGGCTGATATGAATGAGGTGCCTCGTGAGGGCCTCTCCTCGCGAGCCTCATTAGCTGTCCATCAACCAGATCCCCCGGTCAGTCTCTGGTTATGTAAATAATCCTCACCAAAGTCACCATGCTAGCTGTAGTTGATGACATGTTTGTAACGAGCATGTAATAAAAACGTAATAAAAGCGGTAAAGGCCGCGTAACAATGGCTGAAAATATGCAACGCTTTTTGAAAATGTATTTTGTTCATAGTTTATTCAGCCTAGATTTGTACAGGCATATTTTCCCCACTAATGTTTAAAAATAGTTTTAAACAATTTTGGTAGTTTAATTTATGTTTTGTTTACGTTTTGATCCTAGTTCCTATATTTTAACTGCAATGACTCGCATCTAAAACTATTTTTGTTATTATTATTATTATTATTATTATTATTATTATATGAAGAAACGTTATGATAGAAACAAAAAGTGTCAGATGATTAACATTTATTGATTTACATAATGTTCAGATCGTCGGTCTTCTCGGTGCAACAAACAGGCCATCATTTGATCATTTAAATTCATAAACCAATTTATTTTTATTATGAACTTACCAACATCCTATTGCTATAGGCCTAGTCCATTCAATGTCATCATCTACCTCGTTTAAGATTTTGAACTTAATTTCTTGCTGTCAAATAGGATTTCTAACTGTAAATGTAGACGCTTTTGTGAACGGTATATGAAATGGACTAAATTAGGCTCGTGGTCATTCATCAGTTATTAAAGATAATTAATCTGTAATGGAATCACAACTTTGCTCCGGTCTCTGACGTCATCCAGTATCACTTCTGCCAATTTTTATCTCTGAAAACAATCTATCGAATTATTACTTACAAACAGATTTGTATGCCGAGGCAGTTGTTTATTATGTTTAGATAATGGTAGTCTACAGATTTATCTATTTTTAATCGGTGCCTTAAACGGTTTTTGATAACTGAATTCCAAAACACAAAATGCAAGAGACTCTGTCACAGCACAAAAGCAATGCCAATTACCAAACCAATTATTCGTTTTTAACCTCCTTTAAATTTGTACAGCATTTAGCCTACAGTGTAAAAAGATATGTGTCAAGAATCCGCTCTTGTGCAAGACACTGTATCGTCTATAAAAACAAAAGTATTTTATAATGCATTTGAGAAGTTAAGAGATTTCGTAGTGTTGTTTTTTTCCTGCCTGCAATATAACACAGAGACAAACACACGCGCGTAAAACACTTGGCATTGCGCACGGCCGTTCATCCAGAACAGAATTTAGAGTTCTTTTCTGCATCATTAAGCCCTTGCTTTAGTTGTCTATCTGTGCAGACGTCTTTCCCGTTCCTGTTTAGCATAATTGAATGGATGACATTAATAGCAAGACTTTAAAATAGACAAAGAGCCTATGATTTCAATAATTTAAAAAAATCCAAAAATATTACTTCAAGTTTGTTGCCAATTGATCTAGTTATTGACATTTTTGAATGAAGGGTAAAAAGGAAAACCTCTGTGGCGATTTACTAAAAGACGGCTTTTGATTAAACGCCTGTGTGAGGTAAAAGGGGATTTATTTAAGCCGTGTAACCATGCAGGTTCTCCAGTGATCAAACAGTGACGGCAGACAAGGGTGTGTGTGTGTTCAATTGTCCTCTCCACGCGTATGTGGCGCGAGCAATGAGTTCACAGGTCGCAACATCACTTAATAATCTCATTATCAGCGGCCTGTCGAGGAGACTGATTGGCGACCACCTTTCTGAAATTTAGGAGAAATTTCTTGAAATTCAAGAGGAACTTTTGATCACTTGAATTTGTCACTAAATATGCCTAGCAAAGAAGTAGGCAAGTTTGTTTTGTGCAAATTAATATTTCGTTATTTTTGTTATCATCATATTTAACGTTTATAAATGCTAAATGATTTAATTTAGATATTTTACAGTAGGCTAATGAGTAACGTGCTTGTTTTGGGGTTTGATTTATTATTGCATGTAATTTGCATGCTGTTATTGAATTAAGTAAGAAAGACACTGACCAAGTAAAGTGATACATTTACGTTATTTTATTTTTTACTTTACCTTAATTTACCTACTTAAATTTAAATACTTCTGTGTGTTAAAAAGTGTTTATATCATAGGCTACACCATTATTGTTTTAATGTTTGCGCTTTTATTTGAGAATTTGATGTTTATTATTGCTCTTTACATTATCTTGAGCAATTAATGTATTTATTTACATCTTTAAAACTCTAATAGCTATTTTTATCCGAAAAGGGGAGGGGTGATAACTCAAACAATACCGCTAAGATAACAATATTTCCAACTGAGTATAATGAGTGTGATTATTGTTGTATCATCATACTAAGCTGTCGCTCGTATCTCTTATCTCTCTACAGCTTTTATAGAGAACACATCCAGATTTATCGGGCCATAAAATTGGGCTTTACGTTCTCGCACAGACAGCGAGGTTATTTTACAGCAACATTTTTATATATGTTTTACAAGAAACTGCAAACAAAATACCAAGCTATTGCCGTAAACATAATGTGCACAGTAGTGCTACAAATTTATCTGGCTTCTTTAAATTGTTTTGAACAAGCAGGAAAATATAGCCTACGATTGCGTATTCACAGATCGTGTTTACATTGGTGCCTCGGCCAATGCAATTTTCCTGCTGCTAGTAAAGTCCTTCAAAAGTTAACTTTCATCGACTAAGAAAGACAGTTTAAAATACAGTGGACTCAGCAAATATAGATCTCACAGGTAGAAGCACACCCCTCCTCCGCAGCACACCATCTAGATTATCCCCTCATTCTTCTCCTCCTCCATGGGTCCTACCTTTGGAGTGCGTCACGTGGTTCTGCTCTTACAAATAACTCGCAGTAAAGTAGAGAGCAAATCAGAGAACAGTTAAATTAGGCATTATCTGGAGCAGCAGCAGTTATCTCCGGATACAGACAAGCCTCGGTGACAAGTCCAAACGCGGAGAGGACAACTACAAGTTTTTCGACTGTCGCTTATTTTCGCTAAAGTCTGAATTCTGGGCTAAAATCAGGAAGAAAGAAGATACTGGGAACTTCGACGGCGATATTCAATCAAGTCACTTGGAAAAGAGGGTTCCCGACTTTATCACCAACCATCCTTATCTGGTGAGATAATGCAACGAGAGCTCTTGGATGAAACTGTATAAGCCCTTTGCTTAAAGCTATCAACGTTTTTATGTAATCTGCGTTTTTGATGATAAAATATAGATGTTAAGAGATTACAATGCAGCCTGATTCCCGCCGATGATTTAATGGATTTGGGATAGAGTTTTCCCAAGATATCTAAAACCGCTGCTGATAATTATTTATATCTCGTCCGTAAAGATATGGAGAGTAATTAATGTCATTTTAGTCTATTAAACACAAATACAAAGATAACAAAACAAAATAATAATAATAATAATAATAATGGCTTGTCCAAATTGACTTTAGCCAAATCACTCAAACTATTTCTTTAGATTTTAATAATGGTTCGAATTGATAATTAGCATATAAAGACGTAGTTAGGAAATTGTCAATGTGTTAAAATAATTTGTGTTTTGTTCAGTTGTTATTAATCAATCAGAACTACTATTATACTGTATTGTTTATTATCATTACTTGTAAAATGCCAATCTGATATTGAGAAAATAATTTGATTTTTGGTTTGTCATCAGGAAAGAATTCCGTTCTCTGTGGCGCTGATCAGAAAACCATTGCATTGGAGATTTTGGACGTTAACAAGGTTTTTAACTACAATCTGGGCGAATTTTGAGATTTCGAAATCTAGCTTATTAACTGGATATATCATGTATTCGAGCCTGGCTTTATCTTCCAACCCGTCCCCCTACGCACACGATTCTGGGAACTACATCCATCCGTCTGCCAGCTCACCTGTGTATGTACCCACCACTCGTGTACCAGCGATGCTCCAGACCTTGCCCTACCTACAGACTTGCGAGTCCAGCCACCAAGCCCATGGGATCAGCAGTCACCACGCCTGGCCACAGACTGGCACAGAGAATTCTTCGTTCAATCCTGGTAGCCCTCATCCGCCGCCCGGTTTTTCTTATTCGCACAGTCCGCCGATGAGCAGCAGCACCGGCCGAGACGCCGCGTACCAGAACCCGCTAGTGTTGAGTAACGGCGGCCGTGCGGATCAATATGGAAGTGCCCTGGTGCGCTCCGTCGGTGGCTCTTACTCCAGCCCGTACGCGGCCTACATGAGCCCGGAGATGGCAACCTCATGGACGCCTGGACCCTTTGATGGCGGCATGATCGGTCTTCAGGGACGCCAGGGAACACTACCGGGAAGGAGGTCCAGTATAGGTAAAAACCTTACCATGTTTTCGCCTTCTCACGTTTTTTTTTTTTTTTGTCTGGATATGAAAAAATTTAACCTACTCTAAAATATTGACGATGGTTGGCTATATATATATATATATATATATATATATATATATATATATATATATATATATATATATATATATATATATATATAAATAAATAAATATATATAAATATATATGCATCGTTTTGTTTAACGCACTTGAAATAATTTCGTCCTGTGTTAAATTTAATACTACTAAATGGCAGTTGGATAGTTTGGCAATAGTTTAAAATTCATCTTTCAAGTCAGCAGGCAAAAATGGTTGGAATGGAGGGGGGTTCGTTTGATGCTGTGATCTTACAATTTATTGCTGCGGTTTTAAAGGTTATTTATTGCTTTTCTTAAGTGTTTATGTTAGACTTAGAAGGGGCTAGAATACCAGTAAGGGTACTCGGGCACTTTGCAAAACCTAATCAAAACAAAACTTGATCTTATTGCACTAATACACATCCTTTAATGGAGCAATGCAATCACTTTAATTTAAATGTTAATTTAATTCTCAACTATTGTCTGTCCACGTTGATGAAAGGGGCCCGTGCGCACCTCATAATTGTGAGAACTATCCAAGCTACTGTCACCTTGATCAAACTTTTCTAAACAGACCATTACAGCCAGATACACATTTAGCGGCCGTAGGCTTTGAAGTTTAGTGCTTTAGGCGGACACATTTTCTTTGATAGTCTATAAAATGTCACATATCTTTCTACAACTCTGGACGATTTATTCGGGCTTACATAAGACTTGAGCGTTTGAAATTTAGCAGTTGCATGTTTCTGATGTTTCGTTATGAAAATATTGATAGCTTTTATTCCAGATTATTATAGCAGTCCACCAGAAACACTCACAAATACAGAGGGTTTGAGAGGACACTAAATCTATTAAAAATAGATTATGAATCCACGCATCTTATTTGAAATAAATTGTTGGAGGGCGTCACGTGTCAGTATCTTGATTGATCGGTGACCCCTGGATCTTTAACACTGATAAGAGCCCCATTGACATTCCGCTCGCCTGAAGCTCTCGTGCCTAGTCAGTCGCCTAATAGACACTCCAGTGACCCTGGTTATGCTCGTATTAATCTATTTTTCATTCTGTTTGTCACATTCCATATACCGCTGATACTCAGTGAAACAACAGGCCTGTTTTGTCTATGTGGATCAATTCAAATGCTGAGTTCTTCCAATGCTTTAGGCTACATGCATATAGGTTTCCATAAATACATAGGCCAAAAAAAAAAAATCCCATCTTTTCGTTAAAGTCTTGGAAGATGTTAGCACTTTGAATTGAACCGAATATAAACATATAGCCTAGCCTATAAGCCTACCCGTTGTTTAAATAATTTTTATCACAAACGTGATTGGATAAAATATATGAATGAGAATAATATTAAAGAGGCGCTATATTTAAATATTATTCATACTGAATATTTAGATTTTCGTTTGCGTCATCTCTCTCTTCACCTCTTCAATTAAATGTTAATATAATGAAATTTCTTTGAAGGACTTCAATGTTTAAACAATTTTGAAAGTATCAAAATATTTAGAATTTAGTATTTATATGGCACATCAGTGGAATAGAGTGTTTAAAATCGTACACGACCTTTTTTTAGTTATTATAATGTCTTAAAACTGCAAATGGCGACTAGGCTTTCATATTAAAAAAAAATAGGCCTTTTCAAATATGTCTAATTAGTTTAATTCTCCAGATATTTTATGCGAAACATTCGAGTACACATTCGAGTACAGGCTACATTTGAGGTTATTCACATTTGGCTTTTCAGAGTAATAATCAATGCTAATTTACAAATCACACTTTGAAAATATCTCTTTACGCATCGCTCCCGTCTTTCGAACTTAAAATATTCTGCGCAGTATTTTATGATTTTATCCAACACTGTCCTCTCATAAATCACCTCAAGCTCAAAAGAAAACCTTGGGAAATTAATGAAAAACTCTCCGTGTCTGCTTTCAGACATGCTGGATGACCTGCCGTGTGAAGGGCGCGAGTGTGTGAACTGCGGCTCCATCTCAACGCCGCTGTGGAGGAGAGACGGAACCGGACACTACCTGTGCAACGCGTGCGGCCTTTACCACAAGATGAACGGCATCAATCGACCTCTCATCAAACCACAGAAACGCCTGGTAAATGCACAGCTGTTGATTATTGTGTTTTAAAAAAACTTAGTCTTTACATGACCTTGTTCTGTTTAAACCATAGCCATAATAAATGAAGGGACTTAATATAATCACATTGATTTAGTCATAGGAGTGTTATTACTGTTAATACTATTTAGATTCCATGACAATGGGAAATTATTGTTTCTCGTTGTGAATTATTAGTAATAGGATAAAAGTATATTTATTAGGAGCTTAGAAATAATAGACTGTAAAAAATATGTATGATCTAAAAGTCATGACAACATATTTTTTTTACTTTAACTTATTTTAATACGTTGATCAGTTTTCAAAAAAAAATTTAGTTATACAATTTTTTAACTTTATGTTGTAAGTCATTTTAATTTATTTAAGTTTTAATAACTTGTAAACTGAATTCAATTCAACTTAAAGAAAATAAATAAAGCAGTGACAAATTTATTACAATGTGCAAAATTCCTTAATGTTTCCAACCTTGTTTGCAAATTGTTGATTTTTTTTATACTTTATTTTTATTTCTCTTTTTTTAAAGAAAAAACAAGGAAAAAAGATAAATATAATAGATTTAAAAATAAATAAATAAATAAATAAATAATAATAATAAATAAAATAAGTAGTACAATAAAACACCGGAACTTAAATGAACAGTTGACTGGTCGCATATTTCCTTACAGGTTACATTAACAAATACATATAGAAATCAGATTACACTTTGTAAAGGTATAAGTACAATCCATTTCTCCCAATATTGTAGGTATTTGTCCATTTGTAGTTTTAAAGAAAAAGTCATCCTCTCCATATTTTGAACATTAGATATGATATCCAACCATTCAGATTTTGTAGGGGGTTCCAGTTGTAGCCACTTTCGAGTCACAGTTTTCTTACTGGTTGCTAGGAGTATTTTTAATAAATACTTGTCTTTTACCATTAAGTTGGCTGCAATATTTCCCAGATAAATTGTTGTAAAAGAAAAATCCACATCATCACCAAAAATATTTCGTATTACTTGCATTACGTCCTGCCAGTTATGACTGAATGGCTGGGCAACTCCAAAATATGTGAAAGTGGTTTGCCAAGTCTTCTCCACATTTCCTCCAGCACTGTCCCCTGTCCTTCTCCCGTGTTTGCATGCATGTTAACTTGGGGGTTATAAAGTATCTGGTAAGATTCCTCCAGCAGAAATCTCTCCACATACCAGAGCTGGAAGAGGTGGCCTGCACTGAACAGATATTCAACCAATCTTCCCTTGAGATAACTAGGTTGGATTCTCTCTCCCATTTTAGTCTGATGTCATTTGTTGAATCTTCCTTGGTGGATTGGATGGCAGAATACAATTTTGAAACAAGTCTCCTATTGTCTTTGTTCCTGTAGATGTCAATAACTAAGTCAATTAAGTTAAGGGGATGGCTCTCCAAGCATCTAATCTCTCTATTAAAGTAGGCCCTGGTTAAAAATTGTTGATTTTTATTATAAAATAATGCTTACAAACAAAATAGTCTAAAAAAATTAAATAAATCTGCATATTTATACTCATGTTAGTGGGTTGATTTTAAATTTGATGGCCATTTCTTTGGAAGGACATAAAGACAGAAGTTGCGCAAAACCTTAACTGCTGTTCAATTTCCCATGAGTCTCTCGCTCTCTCTCTCTCTCTCTCTCTCTCTCTCTCTCTCTCTCTCTCTCTCTCTCTCTCTCTCTCTCTCTTTCTGTTTTCATTTTTGCCTTCATGACCTTGTCCTTGGGTCGGTCTGTTTTTAGCCTAAGCAGCGAAAAACTCAAAACAAGCACCAATTTATGGTGCATGTGAGCTGAGAAGGTTCATTCTTGGTCTAGAAGATTATTGATATTATTTGCCTGTCAAATTAATCTTGCATGTGTTAAATAACTGGAATACACAGTTCTGGTCACAGAGTTATGATCCTTTACTTTTTGTTTTTAAAACTATTACTTTAATTTTAAACAAAATACCTTAACATTACATTAATCTCTGCATTATATTTTATACCAACATAATTTAATAAAACATAATTAAATTACTTCATTGACTTTGTTGTCATGTTACAATTCTTTAACACTTTTTATTTTTCAAATATCTATTTTTTAAATCAATGTTTGGCATGTCCTTATTTTCTTCTATTTAATATCTTTATTTAATTTGCTGTCTCAAAATCCTTTCAGCTTTGTAAAATTCTTTCAAATTAATCACCTCTCAAACTTCTGTCTGTTCCTGTCTGCAGCAAAGCACGTCACGACGAGCAGGTCTGTGTTGCACTAACTGTCATACTAGCACGACAACACTGTGGAGGAGAAACGCAGAGGGGGAGCCAGTCTGCAATGCATGTGGACTCTACATGAAGCTTCATGGGGTAAGAACAGGGTTTTGTCTGTATTCTTGTGGTACCCAAGGATTTTGAGAGGTTGCTTGGTGTAAATAAGTGTGTGTGCATGTGTGTGTGTGTGTGTGCGTGTGTGCGTGCGTGTGTGTGTGTCTGTGCGCAAGTCTGTAGTCCACGTGATGCAGAGGTCATAGGTATATTTTATCGGAAAAGAATGAGAATGGAGAGAGGAAGGGGAGTTGCTTAAATAAGCTTTGTTCTGTAAACTAGCTCTTCTCAAAGCTGACAAAATGACTCACAAGAAGATAAATTAAATCTGCACTAGCTTTTATAAAGTTGTAATTATTGTGGTTTTTGAAAGAAGTCTTTTATGTTTACCATTGCTGCAAAGCTGAATTTTCTGCATCATCATGCTTGTCCTCAGTGTCACATGATATTGATTTGCTTCTCAAAAACACTTAAAAAATACACTGAAAAATGTTTATTATTATTAATATTATTAATAAAAATAATAATAATAATATAGGAGTAATAATAATAACAACTAAACCGAACTTCAACGCTGAACACTGGACTGACACAGTTTCAATGTACAAGAATTTCTATATTAAGCTGCTTTGACACAATCTACATTGTAAAAGTGCTATAGAAATTAACATAAATTGAACTATTATTGTTAATATTAATAATAATAATAATTACAACAACAACAGCAACAACAACAATAATAATAATTAGATAATAATTAGGTTTTTTTTAATCATACTATTTTAGGGATATTTTAAAACCAATAAATTAATAATTTTTATTCAATATGAACACATTAATTGATTTAAATTGATATAAATTGATAATGTTACAGAATATTTCTGCTTACAGTTAATAATGTTCTTTGAACTTTGTATTAATATAAGAATGCTCTAAATGTTGTCCAGGCCTCCACAAAAAAAGGTTAAATACAATATACTGTTTTTTTTTTGTTTTTTGTTTTTTACCATATTCTAATAAGAACCATTATTAATTATTTAGCACCAATAATAACTGAGCACCTCATCATCACATGAGAATGATTTCTAAAGAATCACATGGCACTAAAAACTGGAGTGATGATAATGAAAAATCAGCATCGCCATCACAGTATTAAATTAAAAAAATTAAAAATCTATTTAAGTACATTGTAGATATTTTGAGCTGTAATACTTTTTCACAAAATTTCACATATTACAGTATTCATCAACAAATAAATGAATCTGGGGTGAGCAAAAATTATTTAAAAATGCATAATTATGCCAAACATTTTACAACCAGTTATGAATACTTATATTGAAAGCAAGTTTACTCTTTATATTCATTGACCCACCAGCAAATTTTATTCTTTTTTTTGTAACTTTAATTTGAATACTGAATAATCAGTTATTTTTAATAATTACAGTATTTTTTCCATTTCTCTTGCTTTAGGTGCCAAGACCATTAGCAATGAAAAAAGAAAGCATTCAGACAAGGAAACGCAAACCAAAGATGCCCAAAACCAAATCATCCTCAGGTAAGAGTGGACAAAAGCATTTTAGAAAGAGACATTCATTTTGAGACGAAAGCAGACATGAGTGATTTGAATGGAAGTGTGGGAGTGAGTGAGTCAGAGAATGTGTGGAGAGAAATATGGGGTGAGCGAGAGAAAAAGGGAGGGAAAAGGGAGTAAAAGAGAGAAAGAGAGAGCAATAACAGCTCTTTTTTCTGCTTTCAATGAACATGTGTTGTGCATGCGGCACCGGCACATACACGAACGGATGTTTGACGCCATTAATTGTCATTTGCAATAACCAGCATGTCGAGTTTGCTGTTCTTTTATTATGGCTGTCATTCACATTTTGTTCTATTGGTCGGCAGGGTCAACAGTGTCTGGCGCTACGTCTCCCACTTCACTGCCTGTGTCAGAAAACGCCTCTACAATAAAAAGTGAACCTAGTATCGCAGCTTCTCCATATGCAGGCCAAACTGTTGTCTCGGTCACACAGGTATGTACTCTTGTGATCGTCTTGTCAACTTTTAAAGGGATTTTTTTTTTCTGTTGTACACACAAGAAGGTATTTTGAAGATTGTTTGAAAGCAGCAGACATTGTCTTCTATTGTCCTACTATAAAAGTCATTCTACAGAATATCTCGTTTTGTGTTCAACAGTAGAAGAACCAACTGAGTGTGAGCAAATGGTGAAGACATTTAAATTTTTTGGTTGAACTATCTCTTTAAATATGAGTGGGCTAAATGATTGATTCCAGACTTCCAGACTTAAGTTAAGCATGCTTTGAAAAAATAAATAATCTACAATTGTCAGTTAAACAATCTGAACCCTTAAACATCTTAAAACTTTCATCTGTTGGCAAATATACAGATATGCATATACATATATATTAATATCAGTGTTAAGCAAGCTACTTGAAAAATGTAGTGAGCTAAGCTTTTAGCTACTCTACTTAAAATGTAGCTTAACTACACTAAAAGCTACACCCTGGGAAATGTAGCAAGCTAAGCTAAAAGATACTTTGCAAAAGTAGCTTAGCTACATTTAAGCAATTTTTACAATTTTCATTTTTAAATCGAAGCAACTTAAGTTATCATTCATATCTTAGTGATCAATAAAACTGTCAATGAATCATATGAGGCAGACTTGTTCAGTTCAGTTATTTACTGTAAATAATATGCTGTACCAAACAGAACCACATACCACACAGAACAGCAAAAACAAAAAATCCAGTAAAACCAGGTGTTACGCATTTAAAATACTATAGTGATGTATAGTAAAGGGAAATATTTACGAATAAGCATTAAATTACACTAACTTACATATTGTAGTATCATTAATAAATATCATGAAATAATAGTAATTACCATAGTATACTTTAGCCTTTACTACAGTAAACTATATATATATGTATACTCCTCTCCCTCAGTCGTCTTTCCATCAAGCAAGTTTCTTGTGTCAGGCCAATGATTGATTTGCGACGTCACCAACCAGAGCAAGAGGTGGCAGTAACGCACCAAAAAGTTTAGTTTCAGGTAGAAGAAGAAATCGTCATTCTCGCCATTATATGGATTTACCTTCATCAGCTAGTTGTTGGTGCTGTCACTTATTGATCTGCGATTGGTAAATATAGCTTGTGTGGACGCTACTGCACTACTTGACTTAAAAAAATAGCTTCGCTACTGAAAAACTAGTGGATTTATAAAGTAGCGATACTACCGTCACACTACTGAGAAATGTAGTTAAGCTAACGCTACTCAACACTGATTAATATATACATTAGTGCCATCCAGTTTTTAGATGGGAAGTATGCAAGTATTTCTATGGAAGTATTTCCCACTGGAAGTATTTTTCCCAGTAAGGATTTTATAAAGTCTTTGTTCAAGCATTATAAGTCAAAAATCAAGCAAACCAGCTATGAAGAAAATCACAACATTACAAACAGTACTTTGAAACAAAGAAGAATATGAAAATTGTATACAAAGTATAAGACTGTGTTCTTAATTGCTTTAAAAAGAGGAAACAATTACAATTTATTGTAATTGTAATTCATTGTGCAATCCAATCAATTCTGCAATATTTAATTATTTCAAACACACTGAGAGCTCTATTTTAAAGATCTAGGCGCAAAGTCTAAAGCACATGGCACAAAAGCACATGGCACTCTTGCTATTTTAAGGATGGAAAATATGCTCTGCGCTCTGGTGCATGGTCTAAGAGGGACGTGCTTGTTCTCTTAATGAGTTATGAGTGTGTTTTGATCAGAACGTACATTAAACCAATCAGAGACTCATCTCCCATTGCCCTTAAGAGTCAGTTGCGTCAAGGCATGACACATTTGCTATTTTTATGGTGGACTTTGTACGTGGAAAAACTGAACGCTTCACTAGTGAGAAAGCAAGTAAACAGACCATCTGCAGTGCGAGGATAAAGAATGAGCCTCCTCCATTCGGCCTCTTTACTTTCTCTTTACTTTGCTTTTACACTTTACTTTACTCCTTTACTTTCGTATATAAGGAAACGGGTGTTGTACGCACTCCACTGAAGACATCCATTATATATAGTTAATTTTGTTTCTTAAGTGCAAAAATATGTTTCAAAACTATTTCTAAATTCAGTTCTAATTTCCAGCAAACAAATAAATGAACAATAATAACGAAGTGTAGTCAAAAAACTGAGTTATATCCAAACACACGTCCTATTGTTATAATAATAACATTATACAAATGCAAATTGTCATGAATGAACTGAAAAAAGGCATGAAGGCATGAAGAAGACATGGAGGTACTGGTTTTTATAATTTTTTTATTATTATTTTAATAAAAAAAAATTTATATGTAAAGATATTTGTGTATTGATGTACATCCTGTGTGTATTAAGCAATGTGTACTCCTATGCACCTGCTTAAGTGCATAACTAACTCGCTCTACGCCGGACTTTTAGTTGGTCAATGGCGCGATCTATTTCAGTTCCTTAAAATAGCAACGTGCTAACAATATGCCTTAACACACCTTCTTTTTAGACTGGAACACCCATGAGTACACAAAGTTGCTCAAATACATTTGCCGTTAAAACAACGTGGCACAAAAACGTGAAATTTAGGGTTGCGCTGGTATGAAAATAGCAATAAATCGCGCCAAACACATCTTGTGCCTTATTGCGCACAGTGTATCATAGGGCCCTGGGAGACCAACTATATTATGTAATTATAGGAGCTGGTGGGGCCCATTATTTTGGCTGGTGCATTGCTTGCTGCTACTCTCTGATTGGTGGAATATTCTATACAGTGTCATGTGTACATTGTCTGTACTAATTCTTTATTAATTAAAAAAACGTTGAATTATTGGGAACAGATGGATTCAACAAAAATATGTACACTCATTTAACTTTCTCATAGTTCACAACAGATCTGCCTTTAAAGGTTTATAAGATGAAGTGCAGAACTTGATTCGGTCCATTGTGAATTGATTAGATGGTCGTGGCTTGCTATTGGTGGATCTTTTGTGATTGACAGATTTTCGCACCATCATCAGAGTAGAGAGATGTCATTGAAAATGAAGGGGATGCTACTTTGATAAAAAGATTACAAGGATACATGAATTTAAAAAAAAACTTATTTAAAAAAAGGTCAATCCTATGTTGTGTTTCACTGAAGAATGTATGTTATCATTCAACCACTGTTAAAGATAATATATTGTCAGCTGACAGCATTTCTCTGTGCTTTTTCTAAGGTATCAACACAGTTGGATAGTGCCAGTTCAGCCCATGTGGACATCAAATATGAAGACTACACATACACCCCGACGTCGATCGCCCCACAGAACTCCTGGTGTGCTCTGTCTCAAGCATGATCTGAGACCTTCGCTGAACCTCTCCAGCACAGGAGAAAAGACTTTTAACTGAATCTACCTAATAGGACTTTTACACAAATGTAGACAGACGGAGCTTAGGAAAGCAAGACATTGACTGTAATTTGTGCTACTTTGCCTCCTTGATTTATGGTGGCATATCTATGATGTCAGGGCCAATTCATGCAATTTCACTAAGAATATGGTGGACGACAAGTAGCACCTCTGTAACAGTTCCCGAGTTCCAATGATCTGGAGGACAAAAAACATGCTTTTTATGGCTACTGAACATTTCATGGCTTAGTTGTTAATGATTACCTTTTAAGATACATTATTTATGTTGAGATAAGAATGGTGGAGGCACACAAGTCTCTCTCCCACAATTCTCCTTATCCTTCAGGGAATGCGTCTTTATGGTCGTTATGACTTGAGATCGCATACTTTCCCTGGATGAGGCCTTTTAAAAGTTTCCTTGTTGTCTTTGCTGATTCTAGACTCTGTCAATGTTGTATTGTATTCCTCCGATGATCTGAAGTGCAATGACCCGTGCCGCTTTTCAGCCGATTTTGAAAAGGGACACGTTTATATTAATTGTTTCGAAATTTTGTGTTTTGTTTTTTGTCAGAATATGTTAACCTAAATTTATTTGATGTATTTTGTTGATATATATTGGAATTATATCGTTTTATTGCATTTAAAACTGACCGACATCTACTTTGTGTCTGCGCTTGTTGAGTTGTCCAGGAAAATCTAAACTGTTTAAGGGTTAGTTCACCCAAAAAGTGAATTCTGTTGTTAATTACTCATAATTATTCATTCATGTTCTGGTCACAAATTAAGATATTTTAGATGAAATTCGAGAGATTTCTTGTCTTCCGTAGACAGTAAGGGTCACAAGACGTTCAAAGTCCAGAAAAAGGAATCAAAAACATTGTCAAAATGTTACATGTGACTTAAATTGTTCAAATGTAATCATATGAAGCTCCAAAAACACAAAAAAAGTAAAAAAAATGTATGTCTGTTCACCTACAGTATATCTTCTTTGCCACATCAGGTCATCAAGGTGAGGTGTCATTAGGTGTACAATTTTGTGTCATTAGAGTCAGCATTTTGTGGAAAACATTGTCAAACAAAGTTGTTTTTACGGATGTTTTGGTGGGCCAGAACTGATTTTGGTTTCGAATGATTACAGTTGAACCATTGAAATGACATTGAATTTTTTGACAATGTTTTTGGTTTCTTTTCTGAACTTTGACCATCTTAAGACTTGCTCTCTATGAAAGATCAGAGAGCTCTTCGATTTAATCTAAAAAATCTATAAATTATTTGCATATGGGTAAATAACTAATAACAGAATCTCAATTTTTGGCTGAACTAACTCTTTAAAGTCATGTATGTGACTTTTAAATATGAATTCATAGACATATTTCTAAATCTGTACCACAAATAAAAGAAACACAGCTACTACAGAAAAGAAATTCCCCAAACCAGACTTCTGCACACACATTGTGTTTGGTCTTTTCCCAGTTTGACGAACAACATCATGTTTCCCATCGGATCCAAATAAACAAAACTTGCTTTTATCACTAAAGTGAACTTTGGACCAGTTTTCTGTCCACACAACATGCTCCTCAGCAAAGATTAGTCTAGCCTAATGATTTTTTTTTTTTGCTGATGAAGGTTTGATCACTACAGGGCTTTCAGTCCTAACTCTCTTTATCTTCAAGACACTGTATGCTGCGTGACAGATCTTTAAGCTCAATTGATGAGCAGTTTCAATTGCAATGTTGAAAAGATTGCCCATATTCTCCACATTATCCTATCATCTCATCTATTTCTCTTTTGTGGACGACCAGCGTTTTGGGGGGACTTGAATGAGTTAATGAGATTGTAAAGATGCAATATTCTAGAAATCACAAATTTGGAACAACTGATGGCAGATGCTATACTCAAAAAAAAATCAATTGAGAATGATTGTTCTAACTACTTGTTTAAATGAGTTGAAACAGCACAATTCTTTTATTTTTTGGGGGGATAACTTCATTGTTTTATGTTCAATCTAATTAAATTTGTAAAAAATGATTAAGCTAACTTGATGGAATTGTTTGGAACCCAGCAATTTTTACAGCATATTTTAAACGCTCATCTATTTGGTCTTCCTTTGGACAACCTGCTGTCTGAGTAATTTATTTATTTTTTTTTAAGATTTGTTTTTTGTAGTTTTTTCCACTCTTTAACTTTAAATAATACTAAGACCTCAACATTTTGATCTCCGCTTTACACTGTAAACAATGTTGATTTTACTGAAAAAAATGAAAATGTGTAAAAAACAATAATTTGACAAAAATGCTAAGCTAAAGAAAAAAAATCTGGCTAACAGTAAAGCGAGTCGCACACCGGATGTGTTGCTCGGCGTCGTGATACGATGCGCACATGACAGTTGGAAGTATCGCACACCAGATGCGCACATTCGAAGGTTATTTAATATGAAAATATTCAGATGGCACTCTGTGGCAAGGCAGAAATATGAACAGTGTCCTGAGTCATGGCTGGGCATCGCAAACACCCAGCAACTTGCTGTGCCGGTGTGTGTACCCTGATAGAAACCAATGTTTAGAATTCTAAAATGCATGACGCTACGCTACACGTCGCCAAGCAGCGCTTCTGGTGTGCAAACCCCTTAAGTTTTCTGACTATATATGTTTATTGCGTTACTTTATTACTATTATTTACGATAAAACTTTTTTGTTAGTGTAAATTTAAAGTTGAAACATAATATGACACATTACTTGACTTGATTTTCTCCATGAATATGTGCATTTTTGTGCCTACTCCCTCCCCCCAAAAAAACAGACTTTAGTCGTGTTCTTTTGTTTTCAAAGGTAGCTTGTTAATTTTTAAAGCCTCTGAACTGCCACAATGTAGGCCATATAGGAATAGCATACGAACACTTTGATGTTTATGGCTTTATATAGTTGTTTTGTGTAAGCTGTATGCTCAGAGGTGTAAGCGTGAATGACTCTCGGTGTCTGCGTGTACCTCTCTCTGGAGAGTGTTGGCGATCAAAGGTTGCCTTCCAGCTTGGCTTTATGGCGCTGAAGATTTGGGTTGGGCTTGAACATGTTGGCTCTTGGCGGGCGCGTCAGCATGAAGCCCACCCGCTTTACAGCCTCATGGCGACAGAGAGGCACCACCATCCACCTTTATTGCTATTGGCCAAATTAGCTTACGATATCTGTTTGTTGGCCAGGTGATGAGGTGCAGGGTCAAGAAACTGTTGCATCAGGTTCATAACCTCAGCCTCATTATAGTGCTTTATAAGCAATATTTTACTCACAGGCTTTTTTTTTAGATGATGCCCATGCCATCATTATGACCACACAACTCTCCTGTATGAATAATAATCTCTTCTGAAATGAGGTATTACTGATTTATATGGTGAGCATGCTTAATACACTTTTGCTTTTGTTGAATCAAGTTTAAAGTTTTAACTTTTCTAGTCATCTCAACTTCAGTAAAACTAATTAAAACATTTAAGTTTTATAACAAAAACATATAGTTAAAACCTGTTTAACTTGCTAAAATAAGTTAAAGTAACAAAAAAAACTTCACGTCGCGTCAGTTTTTACAAAACCACAGTGTAAATAATGATGGGTTCCACACAATTCCTTTATGTTGTCCCAACACAAATTGATTAAGTTATTAACCAATTGTTTTTACTAATTTAAGTGGATTGAACATACAACAATTAAGTTGTCCACCCAAAAAACCACAAGAATTGCGTGAATTCAGCTCATTTTAATAAAAAGTTGTGCCAACACAAATCCATTAAGTTAGCGTAACTAATTTAAGTAGATTGAGCATAAAACAATTGTTTCCCCCAAAAATGTCCAGAATTGTTTTGTTTCAGCTCATTTTAAATTGTAGTTTGAACAAGAAGCAAAAATCATATTTTAGAGTGTACAATAATTTGAATGATCGAAACCAGCACACTGTAAACACATGACATTGTTACTTTAAATTTTTTATTTGAATAATTTTGAGTCATTTTAATTTAAATTACATTAAACAGACTTGTATAACTTCTCTCAAATTATTTTGCTGCTTGTTTAAACTACAAATTTTATGTAAAATAATCTGAATCAACAAAATTCTTGAGATTTTTTTGGGGTGGACAATTTAATTGTTTTATGTTAAATCCACTTAAATTTATAAAAAACAATTAAGTTAACCTGAGACAACATGGGGATTTGTGTGGAACCTAACATTTTTTACAGTGTTTAAAATTTTATTAGAAACATGATTAACTTAGTTTAATAAGTTATGATAAAAAAACATGTCGAATTATTGATCAAATAACTTTTTACAGTGCAGGGTAATAATTATCAAGCAAATAGGCCAATCATTTTTTAAGTGTCTATACTGGCTTAACAAATAACTTGTTGCTTGTTCAGCCTACCTATTTAAAATGAGTTGAAACAACACAATTCTTAGGTTTTTTGGGGGGAAAACTGAATTGTTTCATCTACTTTCATTTGTAAAAACGATTAATGTTACTTAAACAATTTGTGTTTGGACAACCGTACACCATTGTATAGAACCCAGCAGTTTTGATTATGTAAAACAAGTGACAACGCTATTGTTTGTGAATTAAATGGAACTTTTTAAATATTTCTTAAAGTAATATAAAGCTTTTATGGCTGATTGAAGTCATTATTAGATATATATTCAATGATATTTCACATTCTCATTTTGTTAAACACCTGAGTTTAAGGTCATTTCCAGCTTTTTTTTCTCTCTCAGTTTCTGTTCTTTGTTCCTCTCCATTAGTCATTTAGATGGATATCTCATTTTCCTACTTTTAACATCTTCTGTTGAGCGTTTTACAGGCAAAGACAGATTTTTCCCAGGGTCAACCTCCTTCATTCATTTTCTCTGGCTTTGCGCTCTCTATCCTGCGGTAGAAAACAGGATATTGTAGAGCGGTTTTGACCATGAAGGAAGTTATGGAGGGGGTGACAATTTATCCTTCTGGGTAACAGTGGACTCAGATGAAGGATTGCTGCTTTGTGACTGTGCATATGTATGTGTGACAAGGTGATTTATTATGGCTGTACACATTTGTGACTGTATCCGTAACCAAATATTCTAACAAAAAAAAAAAAGATCAAAGAATATAATCTGAGGAATTCTGGAAAGCCTTCATTGATTCATAGGAAATAAATATGGTAGAAGGTTATATAAAACCCACACTATATATCAGGTTTGGCATTTTATTATTTAATGTTTCATTTACAGTTTATCAATCAATCAGTCAATACTGTTGTTTACCAAGACCATATCGTCACCTTAGAATTCTAAGGTTCTATCTGACATTTTTGGTCAAAAATGAGTTATTGACATATTCTTATTAAATGACATCTTATTTACATTATGGGATGTTTTTTATAAGTTGTTAACATTTTAAGACCTTTTTTATTTAAAAAAACAAATGTTACACACATACTGTTTGATATGGAATGCAAAAACTTTGAAACTCAATATCTCAAAAACCTTATAATTGGTGACGATATATTATTCAAGAGTCATCTGTAATGAAAAATGGAAAATATACAGATAATTTTCTGTCAGGATTTGATCTGTTTTACAGTACAGACTTTATTTTAAATAGATACTTATGCAACATATTGCTTTAATATTTCAGAACTTTCTTGTTTTACAAAAAAGACATATATTTTTGAAGAATATCTGTTATTCAAAATGTTGTAATTTTAATATACATAATTTTGTAATGTGAAATACATTAAAACAATACTATTCAGATTTTTTAAATCATTATTTTCTTTTTAAATAAATTTTATATCTTATATATTGATATTAACCTTTGTAATCTCAAAACCTTGTTGTTGCTTTTACATGCCAACTTTTCCCCTTTATTGTAAGCATTTGCCGGTTTTCAAAATCTGCAATTTGGCTTCTCTAGTAAATGTATCAGATGTTATTAGATCTGCACATATTTACAGAAGACCCTAAATATAATATATATGTATTTTTTTCACAAACACCCACATTACTTTCCATGAGCGCTCACATCACGATCACCAAATATTATGCAAGATCAAATTAATTGTCTACAGTGTATCATAAACCTCAGTGTTATATGAGGTCAATTATATTCTTAGAAATATAGCAACTGCTCTGTGAATCATTGAAAATGAATGCATCAAATGAAGGTTTTTCTTTTCTTCTTAACACCCTCATTCACTTTACATGTACATTTGTGTAAGACTGTATGTTTTAGGGCAATTTGTGATGGGGATTTCCTCAGAATGAGTATTCGGATAGCAGATGTGCCAGAACGCACTAAAACTGCACTGTGCTCTTATATAACCCCACTATAAGACCTGAGCCAGGGAACAAGCCAAGTTGGGGAGAAAGAGACGCTGCGGCTAGAAAAACCAGAGAGAATTAACAATAATGCAGCAATATCAGCAAGTTTTGATCCAATGAAGCATCTAGCTTACATCACCTGTCAAAAGCTTGGCATCAGGAATTATTTGTATCGTTTTGAAGAACTCTCTTATGTTCACCAAGGCTGCATTTTATTTGATTAAAAGTTCAATATACAGTTGAAGTCAGAATTATTAGCCCCCCTGTTTTTTTGTCCCCAATTTTTGTTTAATGGAGAGATTTTTTCAACACATTTTAAACATAATAGTTTTAATAACTCATCTCTAATAACTGATTTATTTTATCTTTGTCATGATGACAGTAAATAATATTTGACTAGATATTTCTCAAGATACAGCTTAAAGTGACATTTAAAGGCTTAACTATGTTAATTAGGTAAATTAGGCAGGTTAGGGTAATTAGGCAAGTTATTGTACAACATGGTTTGTTCTGCAGTCAACCGAAAAAAAATAGCTTAAAGGGGCTAATAATATTGACCTTAAAAAGGGTTTTAAAAAATGAAAAACTGCTTTTATTCTAGCCGAAATAAAACAAATAAGACTTTCTCCAAAAGAAAAAATATTATCAGACATACTGTAAAATTCCCTTGCTCTGTTAAATATAATTTGGGAAATATTTCATTAAAAAAATAAAAATAAAAGGGTGGCTAATAATTCTGACTTCAACTTTATATGTTAGAAATAGCTGTTTTTGTAGATTATTTATTCATGTGATTCAGAGATGAATTTGCTATAGACTAGTCTTTGCTGTCGCATGATCTGATCTAATAATTTGCTGTTCTGTTATGATCCATTATTCACTGAAAAATGATTAAATTAAAATGAGCTGAATCAACACAATTCTCGACGTTTTCTGAGGACTACTTAATTGTTTTATGTTCATATTAAACTTGTAAAAACAATTAGGTTAGCTCAATTTGTGTTGGGACAACATGAAGGAATTGTGTGGAACCTGGCATCTTTTTACAGTGTTGGTACTCTTTCAATGTTTCAATGTTGAAAGCATTTCTCCCCTGTCTAAAAGTTTTTAAAGTTAAACTATGAAAAGAATGTTCAGAATAACAGCATGTATTATTTAGCATTTATTAGAGTTTTTTCATGACTTAATTTTATCTTACTTTCACTTTTTATGAATGAAATACTTTTATGAATGATAGTAGATACATTTTTAATGGTACTGTATCACAGATTCCATAAAAATATGAAGCAGCCCAACAGTTTACCACACTGATAATCATGATAATAAACGTTTCCTGAGCAGCAGGTCATCATATCTGAATGATATGGATCATTAATATTAAAACACAGAAATAAATACATTTTAAAATTAAATGAAAAAAAACAGCTTACTTTAAATTATAACACTTATTTTAAATTATAACATTTCAAAATTCTCACTGTATTTTTGATCAAACAAATGCAGCCTTGGTGAGCAAAATATGCTTCTTAAAAATAAAAAATCTCACTGATCCTAAACTTTTGGTCATTTAAAAAAGCTCAAGAGAGAAGTTTTCCAACATTACTAAAGCTGAACGAGAAGGCGAAACTTCTCAAACAACATTGAGGCTTCTGGTTCTCTGAACACACTATCAGTAAAACGTACTGTAAACTACAGCAGTTGCGAACTGTTTTGTCTACCAAGGCTTTCTATCTCTTGCAGCCTCTGTTTCTTCACAGCTCTTTATTGGCTGACTGCATTATTGGCCCCCTGCAACTTAAAAAAACAGCCCTCATTCCCTTAAACACACACTGGCACTGGCACTGCTGTTTGTGTTGGTTGTTGGGGGTTCACCACAGGACTTCTATTATATTGTAATTGAGGACTCTGCTCTTCAATATGTCCCCCACCTTTTGCATTTTAGGAATACAGAGTAACTGCGACAAATGGTTCAATTAAGAAAGGTCGGATGAATCCGTTCTTTATAAGGCAACATTATTGTTTTGTCATGATATAATACTAATACATAATAATTTGGATTAGCTTTAACCCTTTAAATGGCATCACAACTGCCTTGTTGACTATTTGGCCATAGATTTTGACCATAGAAGCACAATTTAACCAAAGAAAATTGGTCAAACTTTTTTTTAGAGTTGAAGTTAAAGAATTAATTAGTGATTAAATAATGTATGTTTAATAGTAACACTTAAAGGGATAGTTCACAAGTAAAATTCTGAACAGAACAAAAAGATTACATTTTATGAAAACCAAACCAAAGCAAAATTCATGAAATGTGAAATAGTGATACAGATGTTTTTAGTGATACAGAAAAAAACTAAAATCATGGACACTTGCAGTAGAAAGTTGTACAGCTTTTGTCCAAGACTATATTGTAAATCACAGAGAATAAAAGGCAAACAAAATATAATGGTCTAAAAAAAATAATAAAATAATCAGACATTCATAAAAAGTCACAGCTTTTTTCAAAGCAAAACAAAAACAACATTCTAAATATTTTGGGTTGTTTTTACACAATGTTGGGTCGAATATTGACACCCAAAAGTTGCAATATTTTTTTTTTGCTTAAATTAAATTTTAAAAAGTATCCCAATGATTGGGTTTGTCCATATTTGACCCAACATTGGGTTAAAATAACTAAGCACGTTTAGAGTGTTGTTTTTATTTGCTTTGACAATATATTCGTACCTAAAAAATGTATGACTTTCCTTCATCTGTATTGCTCTGTGATTTTTTTCTAAAGACATAAAGAAGGAAATGCATACCAGTTTTTGCACAAGAAAAACAAATCACAGATAAATACAGATGAAGGGATGTCATACGGATTTGTCCAACACACAAAATTAAATCACTGAAACAAGCAGAAGATAAAAAGTCAAACGAGTTTAAAAATGACATGAGAGAACGAATGACACATTTTCAATTTGAAGCGAACGATCCATTTAACAATGTCGTAAAGTATGTCCAGTTCCACTGGAAGTGTCTTAAATGACAGAGTGGTTAAATCCCCTTCTCCTCATGCACTTAGGAAAACAAAAACAAGGGTCTGACCCGCCTATCCAAAGGTCAAGGTGTGCACAGACCAAAGGTTGTGTTACAACTAAGGCCCATAAAACAAAGTGCATCATTGAACATAATTATCACAGCAAAATTGCACACGCATTCAAATTCAGTGAAAGTGCAGTCTCAAACATACTGACTGCAGGTTCACACAACACACATGCGATCACGCACACTTTTGCCAAGCAGGACAGGTGTTCTGTGTTAGTGTTTGCACACACACCTGCATGGCCAATGGTCAGCTTCATTAGACACATGCATCAAATACACACTGCCTGTAGCACTATCACGGTTGACAGATGGTTGTTGATTAACATGTTTTAAATAATATGTCATTGTGTTTGTGATGCACTAAAAAGAAATATATTGACATCAGCTTTCCTCTTCTATTTTTTATTTAAAATATTATTACGACATGTTTTCATGGAAGCAAGAACAATATCTGTCAGAACATTTATATGAATACACATTACTTTAATTATTCATATTAACTTCTACTGCAATTTCGGGTGACCTAAAACTACACTATCGTCTCTGTATACTTATGACTCGATTTGTGAAAAGGTTAGTTACATATATATTTTTTCTATTTTACAAACAAAACAACAATGGCAGACATGTGAAAACGAGTAGCAGTAGCTATGTTTCCATTCAAAGATGCAAATTAAATGTATGTGCAAAATTGAAATATCGCATTAAAGGTTTGCGAATAAAGCTGTGTTTCCATCCAACGAGTCAATATCAAAAGTAAAAAATGGAATTTACTGAGGTAGAAGAAGCTCCGTGAATCTTTTCCATATTTAATAAATTACTTGCGCCTCAGAAGACAATGTCGACACGCAATGAACGTGTAGTGGCGTTAGAAGTCGTGAGACGTGCGTGGAGCATAAAGGCTCTTTACAGTTCTGGAGGTAATTAATAATACAATAACACTAATACTAAGATAGTTAGGCATTTTAGAATGACCAAAACAACATTTCAGATGTTTTACAATGTGTTCAGCCTGCTGGTTTGTCCATTTACACACATTTTTATCATCACATGATCTCTTATAATAACTTCACATGCGTTTTTAAATGTGCATATTGAAATTTGTTCGGTAAAAGTGTTTCCATCATAGTTTATGCGCATTTTCAAAATTGATGCGCATCTTAACATTTCCATCAACATTTTTTTTAAATGTGCACATCCAAAATGCACATAAAAATAGGTGGATGGAAACATAGCTGGTGACACCAACTTCTGAAATTATGAGATTTGTTCAGACAAACTGTTTTCTGTTGAACAATTGAAAAAGATACCCATTTTGAAGTTGATCGTAAGTACCAGGTATATACACAGACATACTCGTGCAGATTTTATTTGATAAATGTTTAGTCGGCTTGCCATATTCGGTGTGCGCGCTAGAGTTAATGCATTTGGGGGGCGATCTAGCACGCGCGTGTCCTCGTGCATTTTTCCTGTTGTGTGTATTTATGCCATGTTTCATGTGGGTATTATTAGAGCTGGACGTTACTAAACTTAGCTTCATTCTCTGCGTTATTCATCCTCTCAGTTTGTCCATGCGTGGACAAAAAAGAAACGTCAACAAATAGCCAGACCGACGAGGAAAATGCCAAAAAAAAAAAAAAAATAAAAATAGTATTGTAAACGAAGAAACGGAGACGTCTGAGAGCGATGACTTCCGTAGCCGGGAGCAAGATTTCCTTGAGGTGGAAAAAGAGCCAGGAAGGGGGAAAAGTTGTAGGATAGGTGTGTGGAGTACTATGAAAGAAAAAACTCGATCTGCGTGTCTACTATCAATACATCCCTTTTCCTCCCCCATGTCGCCATCATCTCTCAGGCCGTAATTTACGATTCTATTTATTTGGCTCACACCTCCGGTAAATCCCCGTTAAAATAACTTCACACCATAACATGCAGTTGAATCACGATGGCAGCTCGTTTTCCAGGCATACTGTATACAAATCGTATATTTATTGTGGCTTGTCATGGAAAGTTGGCGTGGGGATTGGCGGTTTCTTTAATTGCTAGCTTAGTTATGAGAGGGATATTCGACCTCATTTTTTACATTTCTGAACAGATGTTTTTGGCGTAGGTTCCTCCTGGCTTTGCCAGTGTAACTTCACCTTCTCTTCAACTTTGAACCTATGATAAGTTATGGCAAGCCATTTTAACATTAATCCATAACTGCTTAAACAGGCCTAGTTTTCATTCATCTTAGTGACTCTTCTTAATTTTTAGATGCCCAAACTAAGGCCCCAGGGCCAAAGTTGGCCCATGGTAACATTTGATTTGGCCCGCCATCCCATCTGAGAAGAGAGGGAGAATGATGGGAACGGTTTCGAGATTGTCAATTCAAATGTAATCCTTTTTTTGTTTGTTTGTTTGTTTGTTTGTTTTATTGTTAAAGGCTAACTGAAATTAAACATTTAAATTAAATGGTGTAAATTAATTAGATTTTGTCACTTGACAATGCAGAGACTTTGGTGAGCAAATCAAGTCAATGGCAGATTCTGTTTGACTAGTGTATTCAGCATTGAACTATAAATGTGATTGTTTATGTTTCTATTGCTTATCATTTAAAAAAGTTATAATGCGTTCGATATTACAATTTAAAGTAATGTTTTCTTTTTTTTTTTTTTTAAATATTATGAAATAAATTAGGAAATTACCCATGGCAACTTTAATGTTATAAAATAGTTTGGTATATTTACCTCCGGCCCACGGCTCTCAATGATATTTGGTTTTTGGCTCTTCATACGAAAAAGTTTGGGCACCCCTGTTTTAGATACTAAATTGCATTAGGCTACTAGTACTTCTTAAACTAGTGCTACAATGCTGGAAGTGCGATTTGAGATTATAATTTAAAAATTAGAAATATTTTTGTTAGTGAAACACATTGGTCCACTTCAAAATACATGCATTAACTCCCTGGTGGCAGATTGGTGCACATTTAGAAGCTTAAAAATAAATAAATGAAAAATAAAGCCACTACTCAGCACCACTATTGTAGCATGAACGAGCCTGAATAAAATGTAAAACCTCTTGGACTGTGTTCATCTGAAGGAAGAAAGCTATACACAGAGGATGACTTAAGGGTGAGTAACTATAATTTCATTTTTTGGTGAACAGTTCTTTTAATCTTCTGGTGCTGGTGGTTATTGTTTAGATGCTAGAATATTCCGTTTTATTATTTTTAGATGCTAGCAGGCCTACCTAATAAATATTCAGTAGTTATAATGCTAATTACATAATCTAGAAATGATTTATTATCTACAATTATTATCAGATTCTAGAAATTATTCAGTGGATCCATACACTTTTTTACTAGTAAGATTTTTAATTTAACTTACCATGGCCATTCTGACTAGTCATAACAAAAGACTTGTAAAAACGTACAATTACAAAAACAATTACTAGAATAATTCCAAAAGATTAGTGTCTAATCAAAAAAATACTATTTGAAAAAAAAAAAAGTATCTTAGATACTAGCTAATAAACAACTACTAGTATCTGTTTAGTCTGTTAAGACTGTCAAATACACATGTATTATTTGTGTTGATAATTTGGGTTGTCAAAATTTAGAGCAACTTAAACAATTTAAGTTATCAAATTGCTATAAGTTCTACAAATTTCCAAACAACTATATAGCTACTCAAATGGTTTGGTATTGCTCCTAGTTTTAGAGTTAAGCAAACACAAAAATATAATTAATTCATTCATAACTCATTTGTTTTGAGTTCTGCTTAATATAATCCATTCATGACTTACTATAACTGTTTTTAAATTGACTCAGAGTAACCTTTTTTTAATTATAAGTTAAACTAACTTGTTTCATTTAGTGATTTTGACTGGTAGGGTTTACAGTGTAGGCATAGAACAAATTGTATTCAATGAATAACTAAGTACTTAAAAATGATGTTCAGTTTATATATTAAAAGTAAAAAGGCCTTGCCATAACAAATAGCGGTACATGTCAGAAAAAAAGGCCAGTTTAATCTGCTTTATAATAAGACAATGAGAGAAACAGCGAATTTATGACAATCTCCAACATTGTGTTAATCTGTAAGTGTATGTGTGGTGTGTCAGTCTTGTGCATGTGTGTGTGTGTAAGCGAGTGTTTGTCTATTCATCTGTCATCAGGGAGGTTTGGTGAGGAGACTCTGTGGAGCCCAGAACTCAGGGGTCAAGTCCAGGTTTCCCCAGCCCCCAGCATCCCTCCCGCTCTCCTCCACTCCACAGAGATGGACAGAATCAGGCAGAGGCGTGAAGGGATGGGGAGGAGAGGACATGAGCCTCAAGTGATAGATTGACGCTTTAGATGAGAAACGGTGGGAACAGATATTATGGACGAAAAACAGTTTACTTTGGCATTTTGCAGCCAACATGCTTGACTTCTGCAGGGTTAGTTTTATTTATTTGTTTTGGTTATTTTTTGTCTTGTATTTTTATGTCAATATTGGTGATAAACTGTATTTTGTGTAATTTTAGGGACACAGCAACCTTTGTGCTAATGTTTTAGAGACATTTTAGAAGATAACATATAAAAAAATGCATTAGTTATCATTGAAAATGGCTCTTAATAATTAATTAATTAATTCTCAATTTCACACTAAGTTTATTTACTTTATTTCTGTCTCTATAATGCTCTGATTCTATGTTTTGCACATAAATGCCAATGGCAGCAATAGTCTGCTTAAATTCCTATGCTTATGTTTTCAAAAAAGTGTATATTTTTGACAACAAAAATAAATGTAAAAAAATGTCTACAAAATAAAAAATGCAACATTAAAAACACAACATTAAAAATATAACATATATATATATATATATATATATATATATATATATATATATATATATATATATATATATATATATATATATATATATATATATTTTTTTTTTTTTAATTAATTAATTAATTTATTTATTTATTTATTTATTTATTTATTTATTTATTTATTCATTTATTTTAAGCACCAAACAAGTATATTATAATGATTTCTGAAGGAATGTGTGACATTAAAGACATGTGACATTTAAAAAAGAAATGTGTAAATTTTTTAAAACAAAACGACAATAAAAAAGTCTACAAAATAAAAAATGGCACATTAGAAACACAACATAAATTTTTTTTAGATAAAGAACAAATATTTTAAATGGTACAACAGACAAAGAGACATAAAACATTCACCCAATTGTTGTTTGCCAATATTTTACACAATTTTTTTTCAAAACCAATTTGCAATATATATTTGTAATACAGCTGTTCTTACACTGTAAATTACAATATAAAAATGCTGGGTTCCACACAATTATGTGTTAGGAAAACAAAACCTGAACGAATTAAGTTAACTTGTTAATGTTTACAAATTTAAGTGCATTGAACATAAAACAATTAAGTTGCCTCCAAAAAAAAACCTCATGAATTGTGTTGTTTTAGCCTTTTTCAAATACAGCAAACATATTTTTGTCAGTGTATATGAAGCTTTTTTTAACATTAATTTATTAAAACATCTCCCCCAAAAATGCTTACAGTAGACTAGAGGCAGACTGAAAAATTGTTATTGGACTAAATACTGCATTTGCTGCTGGTTATGATATACACTTAAAAATAGTGTTTGCTGTTTGTTTAAGTTACTATTTAATTTTTGACCTGAAACAAAATTCTTGAGGTATTTTTTTTGCAACAACTTATTTGTTTTATGTTCAATCAACTTACATTTGTAAAAAATAATAAGTCAACTAAATTTCTTCATGTTTTCCAAACACAAATTGATTGGGAACCCAGCATTTTTTACAGTGTACATGATAAATATACGTTCCGTGTAAGATGCATTCAAAATGTGTTTCTTCATGTTTACTAAAGCATTTAAGCAATAAAATGTTTGACTGGTATGTGTTTATTTAATTACTGTAAGTTGACACTCTGGGCCACTTTACTTTAGGTCATGTCCTCTATGTCTGTCTGTCTGTGTGTCTCTGTCCTCAGGTGAAGTGTGGAGTGATGAGGCCCAGGACTGCTCTGCCTCTCGCCTTCCCGTCTCCAAAGTGCAAAGCGTTTCATGCAGGGTGAGAGACGTTGCTGAGGTGTGTGTTATTCTTGTTGTCGGCCTCCAGCGGGGAGCAGGAGTCAACACAGCCAGTTACATACACACCGCCTTCGGCCTGTCAATCAATTCAGGTAATCACACCCCCTGTTGCTTTCAAACACGTGCTTTCATACACACACACACACACACACACACACACACACACACACACACACACACACACACACACACACACACGCACACACACACACACACACACACACACACACACACACACACACACACACACACACACACACACAGAAACACTCACAACATGTAAATACAGTATACACTATTCTTGACACTATACTAGCTTATAACTTATGACATGCTTATTATACCTTTAAAAATATTGATAATACTATTTTCAATATCATTTGGAAATATTGCCATATTATTTCAATTACAATATTTACGTCAGTTGTTTCGATTTTCACTTGTCATGCAATTTTTCTGTTCCCACTCAGTTAAAAAATAATAATAATGAATGGTCAAATAATTTTTTTTGTTGTTTTCATTGTTTTCAAGTATGTAACTTTCTAATAATTCATGGGGATTGTATTCTAATACATTTCAGAATTCTTAAATCCAATTGCAACATTATAGAAGCATTTACAAGCTTAATTTATATCAAGTTAAAATATTATCAAAGACATCAGTATTGAAGACACACAGTAGCATTTTTATTGTAATGAATAGTGCTATACAGTGCATCCAGAAAGTATTCATAGCACATTCCACATTTTTTATGTTACAGCCTTATTCCGAAATGTATTAAATCCATTTATTCATTCATTCATTCATTCATTTTCTTTTAGGCTTTGTTTTATTAATCCGGGGTCGCCACAGCGGAATGAACCGCCAACTTTTCCAGCACGTTTTTACACAGCGGATGCCCTTCCAGCCGCAATCCATCTCTGGTAAACATCACACACACTCATTCACACATACACTCAAACACTATGGACAATTTAGCCTACCCAATTCACCTGTACCGCATATCTTTGGACTGTGGGGGAAACCGGAGCACCCTGAGGAAACCCACACGAACGCAGGGAGAACATGCAAACTCCACACAGAAATGCCAACTGAGCCGAGGCTCGAACCAGTGACCTTCTTGCTGTGAGGCGACAGCACTTTAAATCCATTTATTTCCTCAAAATTCTACACACAATACCCCATAATGGCAAAGTAAAAAAAAAGATTTTTTGAAATTGTTGCAAATTTATTAAAAATAAAAAACCTGAAAAATAACTTGTACATAAGTATATTTATTTTGTTTACAGTTGAAGTCAGAATTATTAGCCACCCTTTGAATTTTTTCTTCCCTTTTTTAAATATTTCCCAAATGATGTTTAACAGAGCAAGGATATTTTCACAGTATATCCGATAATATTTTTTCTTCTGAAGAAAGTCTTATTTGTTTTATTTTGGGTAGAATAAAAGCAGTTTTTAATTTTTAAAATATGATTTAAATTATTAATAATTAAATTATTAGCTCCTTTAAGCACATTTTTTTTTCGATAATCTACAGAACAAACCATCGTTATACAATAACTTGCCTAATTACCCTAACCTGCCTAGTTAATCTAATTAACCTAGTTAAGCCTTTAAATGTCACTTTAAGCTGTATAGAAGTAATATTAAAACTCTTATGTTTAGAAATGTGTTGAAAAAATCTTCTCTTCGTTAGACAGAAATTATGGAAAAAAATAAACAGGGGGGCAAATAACTCTGACTTCAACTTTATATAATAAATATAAAAAAATGCACACACATATATTGTCAACAAGCGCTCCGGTTACTAAAGTATCCCTTGTTCCCTGAGGGGGGGAACAAAAATGCTATGTGGAAACTTCCACTATGGGGATTTCGTTCAGCAAGTCAATCATCTGAAAGAGTATGTAAACGGGCCAATGAAATGCCAATGAGTTGGCTGCTTCAGCTTGCGCAACTGATGCTCGTTGCAATCAATTTGGCAATATAAGCACAGTGCATGTGCGTTTCCCTTCAGGAGGGGAACTTCAATGCTATGTGGAAACTTCCACAATGGGGAAATGACTGGAAAATGCCATAATGATTGAACCTTACCTTCGCCCCAATGAGAGGTTTGCCAGGCAAAAGAGAGCGTGAGCGCACCTGCATCACCAGAGGCACGGTCTTCCAACGTGTTCCCTGGCCCTTACTTATCCCACTTCAACAGAAGATTTACGGATTTAGATATATTTTTTGGGAGCCGCAAATCGTCTAGATAATACTAGGAATTTAAATAGGACAGTAAGTTGGAAAAAGCGTGCCGTCCCGATAGGGAGGACGCTGCGGAGGCCACCTGCTACCTAAATGGGGAGATATGGTGGCAAGAGAGCATATGGACTAGCTACTACATGAAGGAGGAGTACACATATGAATATAAGATGGTTAGCGGTGAGGGAAGACATGGGTCCGCCTGTAGGGGGGACTGCACCATGGCAGAATAAGCATATGGGATCGCCTAGTGGGGATCGCACATAGCAGGCACCTATACCCAGAACGCAGGCTGACCAGCGGGCAGACCTACAACGTAACGGGCCAGCATCTGACTCCTCCGCTGAGTGAATACTGGGGGCCTCAGAGGAATCTCTGCAGAACTCGCCTAAGCGGGGAACTGTACTGACAGAATGAATAACGCACGTATCTCTGTGTTAGGGAGAATGGCGCAGCAAGCGTGTTTCAACACCTAAACCGAGTTGTTTCCTCAATCACCAAGGGTTACGTAATACCCTTGAGGAAACCGCCTCCACTCACAGATAGTAAAACCTTGCAAATGTATTAGGTGACACCCAGCCCGCAGCTCTACAGATGTCTGTTAGAGAGGCACTGCGTGCACGCGCCCAAGAGGATGCGATGCTCCGAGTGGAGTGCGCACGAACTCCTGGGGGACACGGCTCACCCCTGGCTTAGGTAAGAGAGGGAGATGGCATCCACTATCCAGTGGGCCAACCTCTGTTTAGATACAGCACTTCCCTTCTGCCGACCACCATGACAGACAAACAGCTGCTCAGATGATCTAAAGCTCTGAGTGTGATTCAGATATATTCGCAAAGCTCGAACTGGACAAAGTAATGAAAGGGCTGCGTCTGCCTCTTCCGGGGGCAGCTCTTGCAGGCTCACTACCTGGTCCTTAAACGGTGTGGTAGGAACCTCGTGCATATATCCAGGCCGGGGTCTCAGGACAACATGAGAGTAGGCCGGCCCAAATTCCAGGCATGAGTCACTGACCGAAAATGCCTCCAAGTCCCCGACCCTCTTAATCGATGCCAATGTAACTTCAGGGACATAAAGATAATGAGTCGAGTTGTTCGAATGGATCTGTACGCAGTCTCGTGAGAATGAGGGTGAGATCCCAAGAGGGCATGAGAGGGGGGTGGGGTGGATTAATTTGCATAGCACCTCTGAGGAACTGGATGATGAGGTTATGCCTACCCATGGTGCTGCCAGCCACCGCATCATGGTGAGCGGAGATGGCAGCCACGTAAACCTTGAGCGTGGAGGGTGACAGACTGCTCTCCAGCTTCTCTTGAAGGAAAGAAAACACAACGCTGATCTGGCAATTTCAGGGATCCTCTCTGCGAGAGATGCACCATTCAGTGAATAGACTCCATTTCAAGGCTTAGGCGCGCCTCGTGAAGGGGGCTCTAGCCTAAGTGATGGTATTAACCACTGCAGTCGGAAGGTTACCTAAGTCTTCCTTGCGTCTAAGGACCACACGTGGAGGTTCCAAAGGTTCCAAAGATCCCAGATGGTGCCCTGTCCCTGAGAGAGTAGGTCCTGAACTTGCACACTAACTGCGCGAGCAGGCTTACTGGGGGATGTGTCATGCGCATCTGGGGACTCAATCGTGAAGCCAGTGCTGAAGTGGTCTCATATGGAGTAATCTGAGCAGCGTGACAGCGGCTGCGGATGCCATATGCCCCAGGAGCCTCTGAAATTATTTCAGTGGGACCACAATTTTGCTGTCGAACACTCTCAGACAGTTCATCATTAGCTGAGCTCGCTCTCCGGAGAAGTGCGCTGTCATGGTGACCAAGTCCAGCTCCAACCCAAGAAAAGAGATCCTCTGCACGGGGCGAGTTTACTCTTTTCTCAGTTGACCTGAAGCCCCAACAGCCCCAACATGCCGAAGTACCTTGTCTCTGTGCATAATCAATGGCTCCTGAGAGTGGGCTAAAATCAGTCAATCGTCGAGATAATTGAGCATGCGGATGCCGGCGAGCTGAAGGGGCACTAGGACACCCTCCACGAGCTTTGTGAAGACCCCCAGAGACAGAAAGAACCCAAACAGGAGGACTTTGTACTAACAAGCTCGACCCTCGAACGCAAACTGCAGGAACTGACGGTGGCGTGGAAGAATGGAGACATGAGAATGCATCCTTCAGGTCTATTGCTGCAAACCAATCCCGAGGACGAACACATCGGAGGATGTATTTCTGCGTGAGAATTCTGAACGGCAGCTTGTGCAGACAGCGGTTCAAAATGCTCAGATCTGGGATGGGCCATGACCCACCGCTATTTTGGGCACAAAGTATGGGCTGTAAAACCCGCTCTCCATCTCGGCTGGAGGGACCGGCTCGGTTGCATCCTTCACCAGGAGGACAGCAATCTCCTCTCGCAGGACAGGGGCAGACAGGGGGCTGACCTTGGTGAAATATACACCCTTGAACTTGGGAGGCCATTTCGCGAACTGAATCGCATAGCCAAATCTGAAGGACCCGTCCGCGCTGGCAGAGCTTTTGCTAATGGACTCGTTGTTAAAATCGCAGGCGAACCAGCAGTGGGGCAGCGCGGAGTGGGTGTGCTGATTCAGGAAGCGCTGGGGTCCCGCCGAAGAGCTGGAGGCGAGAGATTCACTCTCACCTCGCACCCAAACTCCGGAGGGGGGGCTCGAGGAGTGGGAGAAAGGAAACAGTCATCCCAGAACTTGTGAGCTACTGGCGAAAAGCAACCGGAAGGAGAAAAGAGCCGGAAGGCATAGCGTCCCAGACTGGCAGAGTTCGGGCTGTCACATCCGGGGAAGGGAAAAATGGCGAGAAAGCAAGTTCCCTCTTCTCCAGATAGCCTGTCTCAGGAGCGCTACGTGGCCCGTTTTACTGGACTTAGCAGCGCCCTGGGGCGGAGAGTGCTGGTTGCCTGCGAGGTGCTCGACGCTGCCGCTTGGCCAGAGATGCAGGCGGGGGCGGGGCAGCTCTCATAGACAGGTGCTCTCTGCGACAAGCAGTGGATGTAGATGGTTTGGTGGGGGGGTCTTACATCCCCGCCGACAGATGACTCAGCCCATCGTATACGACTGCACCGCTGTGAATTCCTGGGTGAATCCACCGGTAGTGTTGCCGAACAGGCCAGCCTGGGATATGGGTGAGTCAAGAAAGTGAACTTTGTGGACTCCCCACATATCTTTTGCCAGGTTTATCCAGAGGTGGCGCTCCTGGACCACTAATGTGACCATCATCCTTCCCAGGGCAGCGGACATCAGATCCTTGGAGCTCAGTCGGGTGCGGTGCGGTGCTTGTAACAAGTCTGGGTCGGAACCACCCTCATGCAGCTGGGCCAGCATGCGCATGGACCCTAGTGTGCAGGGTGGAAGCAACCTGGCCCACGGCTGTGTGGGCTCTGGCTCCGAGGGAGGCAGAAAACCGACACGCTTTGGACGGGAGACGAGGCTGACTGCAGCAGAAAGAGGCACCACACGGGCCAGCAAGGGCACTCTCAATCTGGAGAATCGACTCATACACCCTGGCTGCTCCACCATCAAGGGTGGTGGGGCGGAGGCACACACAGATCGGGCAGAGAAAGGTGCCCTCCAAGACTGCGTGAGCCCACTGTGCACTTCCGGGAAGAAAGGGATGGGAGGCTAGAAAGTCTTGCCTTTTTAGTCCTCCACATACCCATCTAGTCGGTCCGGCTGCGGGCTGGGGGATAAACTAAACAAACATAGAATCAGTATGCTAAACTAAACAAACAAAAAACTCACCTTTCAAAGAGCATCATAACTTCACTGAGCAATATTCATGGCACAGTGGCGTCCTTCATGTTTTTAGGTCCCCTTGAAACTTTTTAATTGTGTTCCTTTGTTTTTGCAAGTGTTGTAAGAAAATGCAGCGTGTTTTCATAAATTGTTTGCGTTGTGAGAAAATGCAGCGCGTTTTATTAATTTGTTTGCATTGTGGGAAAACCAGTGCATTTTTTTAATGTGTATGTGTTGTGTGGATTTGCAGCAGTGTTGTGAGAAAATGCAGCAGGTTTTCATAAATTGTTTGCATTGTGAAAAAATGCAGCGGGTTTTATTAATTTGTTTGCTGGTGTTTTTATAATTGAATGCCTTTTCTTAAATTGCAGCATGTTAAGTTCTCTTGGCCACCATACTTTTACCACATTTATTATCTTAACCTTGAAAGAAGTTTTTTGTTTACAGAATAAAACAAAAATCTAATCAAATACATAATTAGAAATCATAAATCCAGAGACATTATAAGATTGTTAATGACTTATTCATATTGGAAAATGTAACATGCCACACAATTCATTCATGTAATCCCAACACAAATCAATTAAGTTGACTTAACACATGTAAGTGGATTGAACATAAAACAATTAAGTAAAGCAATTTATTAAAACAATTAATAAAACAATTATCGACAACATAAAGGAATTAAGTTAATTATTCGTTTTTACAAATTTAAATGGATGCAACATAAAACATTGAACACAAGTCATCTTAACAAAATCTCAAGAGCTGTGTTGTTTCAGCTTATTTCAAAAAAAAAGTTTTTGAGTGCATGTTGTAAATATGAAATAGTGTTTTGTATAAATAAATGTGTAGTACATTAACAATTAAACTTGCCAGCCGAATATCCGCAATATTTTTAGAATCATCCTACTCAAAAAGAGACTGTGCTGTTTTTTTTTTTTGCATGGTCACATTCCGTTAGCCACTTCTTGATGAGTGGAATGAACTTTGCCCCTGCCCCGGTCAGCTGAACTCCTGCCCGCTCATTAATTTATAGACTCTGTGCCATCTGATTGGTGCGCCTCTGATGATGTCATCCCTGAAACAGCAGCACTAAATTATAATCATAGCCATCGTAAAGACAAGGGCCTGCTGCACATGTGGAATCCAGTTCTCTCTCTCTTTCTTTCCTTTTCTCCTCTCTTTCATTATCTCTCCCCCTCTTCATCGTCTCCGCGCAGGATTTCCTTATGTTCCCGTCTCTGTCTGTCTATCTATTTCTCTTCTCTTTGTCTGTCTTTTTCTCATGTTGGGGTTAATCTCCCTCTCTTCTCTCTGTCTCTCTGCTTCTGAACATGCACTTTGGATAACCCTGTTTCTCAGACCCTCCACTGCACTTTTGCCGATGGATGCGGCCGATTTATTTTACTGTATGAACACTGCAGACATGGGGAGCCAGAGAGACATATATTCTGGTGGGTTAAATCCAAAAGAAGTTGGCTGTAAGTAAGTGTGTGTGTATCTGCCAACTGCGTCTTCAAGAGCCTTCCAGATTTATAGTAGTGACTCTAGACCTTGAAATATTTTGTAATCGTGATTTGTTTGATTATGCGGGGGAGTCGAGAGAGAGAGCTAGAAATGCTTTCATACTCAGTTCACTCTCTTTTTCTTTGTCTCTCAATGCCCCCCCCCCCCCCCCACCCCATCCAAACACACACACACTACACACTACATGTTTCCTTCCAAAATGCGAATTAACTTTATGCGCAAAACTGGATTATCGCATAAAAGACATGCGAAAAAAGCAGCGTTTCCATCCAGCGCTTCCATAAACAAAATCGTCACTTCTTGATTAATTGGTGCCAAATATCAATAATAATAAGGGAGTTTGCTGCAGTAGGAGAAACTGCGTCAATCTTTTCTTCATCTAATAAATGACTTCTACCTCAGAAGGCAATCCTGACACACAGTGAGCGCGCGGTGGTGTTTGAAGGTGTCAGACGCATAGCACAGACACTCTTGATTCTGGAGGTCATTAATAATATAATAACACTAGTACTTAAACGGAAAGGCGTTTTAGAATGACTAAAACAACATTTCGGATGTTTATAATGTGCTCTCACTTCTTAATTCTGATTTTGTTTGTAGATGCCATATCATTTCACCCAGTGTTGGGAGTAATGCGAGTTAATTAATAGTATTACATTTCTAAGTAATAAGTAAAGTAATGGATTTTTTTTTTTAATTAAGTCATAATATTTGAGTTACTTTTTTAAAAATGTAATGTAAATAATGTAACACGTTACTTACGATTAAAAGTAACTAAGTAATGCAACTAGGTACTTTTTTGGGGAGTAACTCAATATCCCTCTTGAGTGTTAAAGTCATTTAAAGAATGACTGTTTTAAATAATGGTTTACACCACACAGCATTGTTGGTTTACAAAAAAAATCAAACAAACACAATCCTGTTGCACTACTACACTTGATTTTGGTTTTATTGTAAGAAAAAAACAACAACAAAAAACAAGAAAGCATGTTAAATGACAATCTGAAATAATTTATGGCATACTTAAAAAAAAAGGTGATTTAGGTGATTCATTCATTTTCTTTTCGGCTTAGTCCCTTTATTAATCTGGGGTCGCCACAGCGGAATGAACCGCCAACTTATCCAGCATATGTTTCATGCAGCGGATGCCCTTCCAGCTGCAACCCATCACTGGGAAAAATATAAACTCTCATACACTACGAACAATTTAGCCTACCCAATTCACCCTTACCGTATGTCTTTGGACGTGTGGGAGAAACCAGAGCACCTGGAGGAAACCCACATGAACACTGGGAGAACATGCAAACTCCACACAGAAACACCAACTGACCCAGCTGAGGCTCGAACCAGCGACTTTCTTGCTGTGAAGCGAATGTGCTACCCTCTGCACCACTGTGCAGCCCTCTCACACTTCAAATTTTCAGATTTTTCATAGTATATGTATTAATTCCGGTACTTTTACCATAAACTGACATATCACCTTTTGGTAGAGGCTGATATTTTAGAAATTATGGGATGTGTTGAAAAAAAAACATTGAGTGTAATGTAATGTGTAATGTATATTTATATAGCGCATTTATCGTGTCATTGGCCATACACCCAAATCGCTCCACAATGAGGGGGGATCTCTCCACACCACCAGCTGTGTGCAGCATCCACTTGGATGATGTGACGGCAGCCACAGGACAACGGCGCCAATGCACTCACCACATACCAGCTATTGATGGAGTGGAGAGACAGTGATAGAGCCAATTCGGTGGATGGGGATGATGGGCCAATGGAGGGAATTTGGTCCAGAGTCAGGACCTCAGTTTAACGTCTCTTCCGAAAGACGGCGTGTGTTAACTAGCGACACTGGGAGTTAAAAAATGAAATCTAAAGTTTTTTTTTCTTGGTGGGGTAGTTAAATGGATATTGTAATGCATTACTTTTAACTTGTAACTTTTCCCAACACTAATTTCACCTTTATCATTTCATTTTTAGAATATATAACAGGTACTACTATCATTCCTGAAGTTCAACAGATTTCATATCACTTTAATTTACATTGTAAAGTAATACTTTTCAAACTCGCCACTTCAGGATTATGGTTCTCCTTAAAGGGCCGGCTGTAAATGTTACTACTCTTTAACACACTGTTAAATAATCATCACTTTATTTCGTTATAACATAATATTTTTTTGTGAAAGTGAAATAATAAGTTAAAATAAAATAGATGTATTTGCATAAATGTAAAATAGATGTTACTTCTTGGGTTATTTTGGCATAAATCCTTTACCATCTGGTAAAGAAACCCACATTACTCCATCAAAGTCAATAACAGAGACAAATATCATCAGAACCACAAGTCATTACCTTTCTCCAAAACTTTGTCACATTTGAGAGAAGTTGAACTTGGGAACAACAAACCATTTTGAACGGGGACGCGAATTCATTAAATTTTATTATAATGCTGAGATACACCAAATGAAAAGCACCACTTCACTTGCTTTAGACTACCCGTGGCATGTTTTTCACCTCACACAAATTTTCTGCTGAATATCTTGTGGGAAAGATGTAATTAAAATATTCTGTTCAGATTCTGTTCACCCAGTTTGCATTGACTTAGTATGTAATCTACCCGCATGAATACTTAAATTTGAATTTGGTGTGAATCATATGCTTTAGCGGGCCAAATAAAATGACATGGCGGGATGGATTTGACATCCCTGCTTTACAATAAGGTTTCACTTATAAACATTAAAACTTAGTGGTCTAAAGGATAGTCACAGAGTAGAAAGATTTAAAATGGCTGTTGATAAGTATTTCAGAGCTATACTGATCCTTAAATCAAGTCTTTTAATCTGTCATCAGATCATTCTTGTTTTTGGAATATAAACTACTTTCACATTTTACTGTTCAATTTACTATTTAATTTATAAGGTTACATTTAAATTCTCACTGTTTTTATATATCGAAATGATATAAATTACTATATTCTGTAATTTTTTGACTTTTGCCTCAATAAACTCATAATTACATATTAATAGTAGTCAGATAGTAAGTATATTAGTAATTAGATATTTGTAATTTGTAAGATAGTAGTTTGCATTTGAGAAAAGCAGAACTTGGGAACAACAAAACATTTTGGACTGGATTGCAAAAAAAACATGCATTATGGGAGTTGTAGTTTGTTGTCATAGTAATTGAATGTTATTATAATGCTGGGATACACCAAATAAAAAGCACCGTGTCACATGCTCTTTACTTCGTCTCATGCAAATTTTCTGTTCAGGTTGAATATCTTGAACTTGTGTGAAAGATGTGATTAAAATATTCTGTTCAAATGTGCCATCCAGTTTGCATTGATTTTGACATCCCTGCTTTACAATAAGGTTTCACTTTTAAAAATTAAAACCTAGTGCACTGTAAAACAAAACAAAAAAAATTATAATAATAAATAAATAAATAAAAGTTAACTTAACTTCAAATTTTAACCAGCTTCAGGACGTTTTTGAGTTGACTCAACTTTCAATCCAAGTACTGCTATTGACTTGATTTAAATTTTTGATTTAACTAAAAAATGTCCTGAAGCTGGTTTCCTTAAAATTTTACGTTGTGTGGTTTAAAATTTTACAGTGTGGTTTAAAGTAGTGGTCCTCAACATTTTTATCACCGTGGACTGGTCAACGCTTTGTCAATTTTACCGCGGACAAAAAGGGGTGGGGGTATGAGATGCAACCATCAACATTTCTGTCACTCTTATACAAGTTTTATTTTTTGAGAAAATTTTATTGAGAAAAGTTACAAAGCACTGCAGTGTTTGGGTCTTTTGTGTTTGTCTGATATAATTAGTCTACCGAAATGTGTATATTTCATACAAACTGAAGCTGATCGATCAGTTCTCGTCTCGCGACTCGCGGTGCGCTTGTGTTATTCATTCAACTGCATGTGTCTGGAAGGCGCGCACAGGGCACACACCTCCATTTAAAAGAATGAACTTGCGTGAACTCTAGAAAAGACGTGATATGCGAACGGCCCATAAAAGGCCGTCGTCATGCACAGACATGCTGGATTTATCTGATTTGTTGACAAATGGGTTGCGGATTTCATACCATGGTAGTTCGTGGGTCGTTCACGGGGCCTTTTCCACTTAGCAAAGAAAATTTCCAAAGACGTCCGTTTCTACTCATTTTGCTGCTTGTGGGTTAAATTTGGGTGTTCAAGTGACTGAGATGTAAGCGAGAGAATATGGTAATTTTTCTAAATAAATGATTTTTTAAAATAAAATAACATTTAGACTCAGATAATAATTACAACGGAAATGATTAATGTTTTTTTTGTGCGCCTCTGTACCAATTGATCTATGGACTGGTACCAATCCGCAGCCCAGTGGTTAAGGACCACTGGCTTAAAGGAAACACTTAAAAAAATAAGCCTATTGTCTTAAAAACAACAATTTGACTTTACTTTAAAAATGAATGTATTTCTGTTGTAACTTAGAACTGTTAAGTTGACTTAACATGATTTTTATAATTATGCGCATAGTTAATTTACTTATTAGTTAGAATTTTATTGAAATTCATACAACATCTGAAAGCTGAATAAATAAGCTTTCCATTGATGCATGTTATTTTTATCATAGGACAGCATTTAGCCAAAGATACACAGTCTGGAATCTGAAGAAACTCTAAATACTGTGAAAATCACCTTTAAAGTTGTCTAATTGAAGTGTTTTACTAATCAGAAAATGCGTTTTGATATGTTTATGCTAGGAAATTTACTAAATGTTTTATATAAGATGACTTGTATTTAATATTCTATGGATTTATGACCTAAAAGAAAAATCTGTCATTTTGACCCATAGAATCTCTTTTTGACTATATACAGTATATAGTGTTACCTTTTTAATACTTCATGTCTAATGTTATCATTTATGATATATTTTAAGTCTAATATTCTTAGTTTTGTCCAACATGTTTGACCAGTTTTCAATCTTTTCTATAGAGTTGGCATATTCCTCCAGAACTGGCCAAGAAATGTTCACTGGTGAAGGCTGCACGTCTCACATAGGCATCTGTCTTTCTGAAAGGCATGCATTTCTGTCTCTCTCTCACTGTAATGGTATTTGCTGGCTTTGATAAGCTCCTCTCTGATGGCCTCCTGTCCTAATGATGTGGACACAGAGACAAAGGCCGACTGCTGCATTCTTCTGAAGTCTAACACATGCTCAGATAACAGCAAGGTATTTACAGCACACTTCATTGTTACCTCAAAAAAATAAATGGCTAGTGTGTAATAATGGCTAATGCTATATAAAACATCTGAAGAGCATTTGCACTGCTGACCTTTCAGTTTATTGTATGGAGATGATTTTATGTCTCAGAATTGATTCGTTCCTGAAGTTCAACACAACTTACTAGACTGTGCTTTATGATAAGGTTTCATTGCTTGACATTAGTAACACAGACTATATGTAGAATTCAGAAACTCGCTGTTTTTTCTAAACTAGTGGCCTTTCAGTGAACTGCACCACTTGATGGTATGTGTTCATAACATTCTCATTCATTCATACTGCTTAGTCTCTTAAATAATCTGGGGTCGCCACAGCGGAATGAACTGGCAACTTATCCTGCATATGTTTTACGCAGCGGATGCCCTTCCAGCTGCAACCCAGCACTGGGAAACATCCATACACACTCATTCACACACACTCATACACTAAGTTGGCATTTCTGTGGGGAGAACATGCAATCTCCACACAGAAATGCCAACTGACCCAGCAGAGGCTCGAAACAGCGACCTTCTTGCTGTGTGGCGAATGTGCTACCGACCGCGTCGCCGTTCATAACATTCTGACATCATATAATTACAGAAACGTTTTGTTAAATGTTTTGTTATGAACTGTTCATACAGTTCATTGTCATTAAAAAAGCGATTCATTAAATAAAAATTCTGGCATACTGTATAACCTGAATATTTCCAAATGAATGAATAAATAAATTCATATTTCTGCAGCGTTTATTGCATTTTTAATGTCAGTAGTTTCTTCTGTTTGCATTAGTTAAAGGGCACCTATAATAAAAATAATCTTTTGTAACAGAACTGCGTGAAGGTAAGTCCACACCCATATTGGGGTGAAAAACACTAAATAAGTCTCTTTTTATTCTTGATGTGAAAATAGGATCCAAATCCCTCCTATTTTGAGGCCCACGGCAACGTGATGTAGGAGTTCGATTTCCCCGCCGACTGAATTGATTGACAGCTGTACATTAAAATGTCTCCGTAGTAACATGTATAATCATATCAACAAGACAGGATGTGCGCAAAGCAACTGGGATTAAAAGATTTGTTCAGCTCGCTGTGTTGATCAATCATCATCAAATGTGATCAAGAATAAGTTTTATAAGTTTTAAAACCCTAACCCTAACCAACGTGCGCAGACTTTATACTGAGATTGTGAGTGACTCATCATTGCAGAAAGGCTTGAATTAACTCCACAACAAATATATCAAATAACCATTGGCAAAGTTCTTTCTGTTGTAAGGGAGATCTGCTTCATTCTTTTCTGTCACTGTGCTGTTTATCTACGTGAAGGTTCTGACACACACGGGAAGGGTGGAAAGGGAATGGCAGGGAGAACCAGCTCATTCGCATTAAAGGCACAGGCAACAAAATCAGCAACAATGCCTTAACAACTCAATTTTCCCAGATATAAAAAGTAGACAAAAAATAATCTGTTGGGTGTTTTGAGCTGAAACGTTACAGACACATTCTGGAGACACAACAGATATATATTACATTTTGAAAAAGGGTATGTTAAATTATTAAAGAAAAATACTTACACTTTGCATATTAGTTAATTATGCATTAAAGAGATAGTTCAACCAATCATCAGGGCTGGGCAGTATTTATGATACATTTATTTAAAATACGTATTTCAAATACAACAATAGTATTTTGTAATTTGTATTTGATGGGGTTTATGGAAATGGGTTAATATTTTGCATCAAAATACTTTACCGTCTTGTATTTTTGTATTTTTAAAATACTGTCAAATACTTTGTAAGAAGTCTACAAGGTGACATCATAAAAATGTGGCCATAGATTGGTGCTTTCTCCGTTATTTGCCTAGGCTTGAGATTTAAACAGAAAGTTGATTAAGAAGGTGGTCAGTGCATGGAGTTTGGATGGAAATTACGCAACACATAAAGAAAATAACAAAAGTCAACAATCATTGAAAATAGTATACTGCACAATGCTAAGACCAGTAATATAGACCTTTTTCTTGGCTGCTGCATGGAGGGCCTCATAGCGACCAGCGTCTTCCGGTAGAATGCTAAGAACTTACGCTTACAGCGTTTACAAGCGTTAATTTGCGCTCCGAAAATGGGTTACAATAGCGTTTTGAGTAGATTATGGAGTATTTTTGTGACACACAACTTTGAAAGGTGTGTTAAAGCCGTTATAATCTGTCAGATGTGGTTCAAGCTCGCGAGAAAAACTTTCTCCTAGTTCACGTGTCTGCCGTCAGAAATACAGTGTGTGTGTGTGTGTGTGTGTGTGTGTTTCCCTGACCTGTCAGCTATTAGCTGACAAAATAAAAGTCCGTTACTGATACTCTGCTGGCTGATTTGCATGTTCATTCTAATCGTGAGCCGTTTCTGTTTCATTTAGTGTGTTGTATTTACCACGGTTTGTGGTTTTTTTTTGTCATTTCAAAATGTCAATTTATTTTGACTTTGTCACAGTTATTAAATCAATGTGCTAGTGGGACAGTACAGGTGATTTTAGCAATGATGAGGCTTCATTTAAACAGCAGAAGATGCCGTCTGGCATCGAGGGGAAAATGCCTCACAGCAGTTGTTTTCCGTCCTATTAGATAACATTTTTTAAAATGATTAGTCCAGGAGGTGGCGCTGATCAACAACAGGATTAGTTCAAAGATGATAAAAGCAGGTTAAATAGATTAAAACGATCGTTTCTAAGCTGTCCAAATGTGACTGTTTACACACATCAGCTGCCGACTGGAAGTTCTTAGCATTTTCCTTGCGAATACATGCAAAGCATAATGGGTAATTTTGCATTCCAAGAAAAAGGTCTATATATATATCTCAGCAGTGTACAATTTGGCATCAGCATATTTGCTTAAGAGATGAGAAGGAATAAAATATTAGTTCTTAAGAACAGGATGAGGAGCCATCAGCACATAATCATTCTCAGTCTCGGGGCTGCAGGTGGAAATGCAGAGGATGTTTAGAAATTTAAAACACCTAAAGATCGTGTACTGGTGTTTATAAGGGGGCAAACTGAGACTCTTCCAGTTAAAGAAGAACTGAAAAACTCTTGGGTGAATGAGTAAACTGTACAACTAATAGTAGTTTAGGCTGTATTGTTGGTGTAGATGCCAACAAAATAAGACAAACAACATACAAATAAGTCCTACAGTGGCAATTCCTTCAATACTTGATTGGCTGTTTCAAATGCCAGTAGATGATCTGCAGATGCAGTGTACAATCAATAAAGAGATGTCAAAGTGGCACAATACAGTATATGAAACACAAATATTTAATAATACTCCAGACTCTCGTTACATGGCAGCAGCAGGATGTACATGAAGAGTTTATTTGCAAAAACAAATAACTAAATTTTTTAGAGATATCGAGTTTTATGTGCAATATGCATTGAAGAGTACAATTGAAAAAAAAACATGATTTATGGAAATTACTAAAACTGGAGATATTAGTAGTTTTCAAAAATCATGTTTTACATTAGGTCTTGAAGATTTCATTTGCAAAAAAAAATAAAATATATATATATATATATATATATATATATATATTTATTTATTGAACAAAAAAATAAATAACCTCTATATACACCCTTTTAAAATTTAAGACTGTTAAGAGATTGTTGCAGTTTCTCTGGCCACCCAATGGATGGAAACACAATGAAGAGATATTTAGTCCTATATTCCAACTCATTATCTGCATTAGATGGTTTTTACAGTGATTAAAGAGATCATCTTCAAGACAGGACTTTCTGTATGAAATCTGTACAAAATTTATGCTAAAATGAAAGAGAAAGTCAGTTTAATAGTAAGAGGATTGATCAAATATGCCTGTTGATTTAAGGTTTGTGAAGAAATATGCTCCCTTGTAAAGGTATTTTGTAGTATCTTCAAAATACAGTATTTTATTTTGATACATTTGTGGCTGCTGTATTTTGTAGATTATTTTGATGCAGGTAAAACTGAGGTATTTGGTATTTTATTTTAAACTACATTTCAAAGTAATTTTGGCCATCTCTGACTCTGACCATCATTTATTCACCCTCTGCACAAAACAATATATTCTGAAGACCAGCAACGTTGACTTCCATAGCAAGAACAAACAAAAAAAAAATACTATGGATGTCAATAGCTGCTGCTTTCCAACATTTTTCAAAATATCTTCCTGTGTGTTCAACATTAGACAGAAACTCAAATACATTTGGAACAAGTAAAGGTTTTTTTTTGTTGTTGTTGCATAAAATATTTCCATTTAAGTAATGGGAACAATTCTTAAACTTTTTTAATGTTCTGTTGATGAATTATTTAAAGTCTCAGAATTGATTGATTGATTGGCTAAGACTCCTCTATAGGTCATCTGCTGTTATCAGACAAAAGAAAAGGAAGAGGACAGAGCGAGGTTTCAGTGATGTCATATTAAGCGCAGTGAGGTTTCGGAGCTGTAGTTATTATCGCTGCGAGGGGAGTTTAATGTGTGCAGATTAGAGTGCAGTCAGTGTGACTGTGAGTGTATCAGTGACGGCAGGCCTGTCCATCTGAAGTCCTGCTGGGATTCCTCTGGCTGTGTCTCATTGTGCTGGGCCCTGTAAGACAAAGGGTTAAGTAAATGTTTGGGGAAGATAAGGCCACTCACACTGACAGCATGCAGACTTCATGGACCGGGCTCCACTACGGCCAGATACACACACACACACGCGCACACAGACAAACACACTCCTCCTCACATTTGCCTCTTACTCAATTACAAATTCTCTCTTGCTCTGGATTTGTTTATCTCTTTATTCCAAGTCTTTGACTGTGTGCTTACATGCTTGTAAAGTCTGACATATGTTATATTCCTACTATCCTTTATTTGTATATGAACCATATACAGTGCTCAGCATAATTGAGTACAGCCCATTTTGAAAATGAATATTTGTATCCATTTCTCAGTGAATATAGGCTATGTATTTTGGTGCATTTAAACAAAACAGATTTATTAAACACATATATTTATTAAAATAATATTTTAGTCACCAAACATATTTAGGAATTGAAAGATAATACAATTAAATTCAAGCAAAATATTTTATATAAAATTACAACCTACACATTTTTTTTTTAATTTCAACCTCTTTTTAAATTTGTATTTAATATTTTTCTTTAATATATAAATTTGAGTGTACTAGTTTTTGCACTGTTATTGTAAATTATTTTGTTAGATAAGCTTCAGATTTGGCTTCAGTTATGACTAATCTAATTCATATGCACAAATATAATATTGTATAGCTTCCTATTAAAAATATGAATTTAAAAGGTGGGTTTATGGGGGATGAACTATATGTTGAGCACTGTACATGTACAGCTATGGAATTAATAAAAAGGATAGTTCACCCAAAAATGAAAATGTGCTCACTATTTACTGACCTTTAAGTTCCAAATCTTTGAGTGTATGCGGTTTTTTCTGTTGAACACTAAAGAAGATATTTTGAAGAATGTTGAAAATCATTGACATCAAAAGTAGGAAAAAAATTGATGGTTACCAGTTTCCAAATTGTTAAAACATATCTTCCTTTATGCTCAACAGAAGAAAATAAGAATTATTTGTCAAAACAGAAGGGTGAGTAAATGATTACAGAAATGTATTTTTTAAGGAACCACTTCAAATTCTCTGTTTGTCTGTATTTATGATTTATAGTTACATGTTTTAGTAAATCTAATTTTAGTTACTGATGACAATTCTTTCAAATATAAAATAAAACTGTTGTCATTTAGAGCAGTTTTGTAAATAATTACAAAAAGATGCAACAGACATGTTTGTTATTTTTTAGGTAAAACAATAGAAATGAGTTAACTTTAGAAATAAATATTTGGTAATAAATTTCAATTACAACAAATGAACATGTTTTTTTATAACCAATTGTTATTTTCTAAAAGCTAAACAATCCAATTTTGAAGTCTGAAATGTCTACAGTCAGAATTATTAGCCCCCATTTGATTTTTTTTTTCTGTTTAAAGTATATTTCCCAAATAAAAGAAATTTGCACAGTATGTCAAGGAAATTTTCACAGTATGTCTGATAATATTTTTTCTTCTGGAGAAAGTCTTTTTTTTATTTCGGCTAGAATAAAAGCAGTTTCTATTTTTTTTATAAACCATTTTAAGGTCAATATTGTTAGCCCCTTTAAGCTATATTTTTTCAATAGTCTTCAGAACAAACCATCGTCATACAATAACTCGCATAGTTTACCCTAACAGTTAACCTAATTAACCTGGTTAAGCCTTTAAATGTCACTTTAAGCTGTATAGAAGTGTCTTCTAGTCAAATAGTATTTACTGTCATCATGGCAAAGATAAAATAAATCAGTTATTAGGAATGAGTTATTAAAACTATTATGTTGAGAAATGTGTTGAAAAAATCTTCCCTCTATTAAACAAAAATTGGGGAAAAAATAAACAGGGGGCTAATAATTCAGGGGGGCTAATAATTCTTCAACTGTATAAATTTTTCTATGTCATAAAGCCAGATATCTGAATTATTTATATAGTGTGTTATTTTAAAATATAGTGAATATAAGTGAAAAAGAGAAAAAAAAAACTTTTTAGTAGGTCGTTTGATCTTAACAGCTCAATAAAAAAAAACACATACAAAAAAGGTTGGTTTTACATAGTATTGAAGTTTGCTTCCAAAATTAGAGCACATATTATTATTATTATTATTCATTTTATTATTGTTATTATTACATTTACAGACATCAAAACATGCTACAAACCAGAAATGACCTCACTGCAGTGAACATAGTTATACAGAGGCAGAGATGTTTCTTTGCATATGTAAGAGAGAGATTAGAGTATTATGTTTTCAGGTAGTATAAGGCAGTGGGAGGGGAATGGTGGAGGCTTACTTCGCATGGCTGTTCCAGCTGCTATCTCCAGCTACAAGACTGAAAGTCTGGCCAGGAAAACAGACTCGCGCGCACACACTCACTCTTATTTTCTTTAATGTGCTCTGCTCAGTTTTTCCTACTCTAAAAACAAGCTTTGTCCCACAGCGGGCTGATAAGAAAGAGGAGAGGCTGTGTACCTGTGTTTGTGTGGAGGTCACTGTGTCGTGTTAAATTTCTGAAGGGTGTGAAGCATTAGTCATGGGGGCTATGACATTGATTCTGTATGTGTCATAAATGTTGGTGCAATTTGCGCGTGTAAGTGGTCACGTGTTGTTCATTAGTGCTATTAGCATCGAGACAAACAGATATGCATCACTTTGTCATTAGCAAAGTGTTGTTTAGTGGAGTGGTTACCAACTCTAGTACTGGAGATCCATCAGTGTCTTTTTATGTCTATTCATGACTAAAGGTGGGACAGCAAATACAAAAAAATTTTAATGGAAGTAAGCTAGTAGGAGCCGTGTGAGTTAGCTAATGCCGAGGCCTCTATCCTTAGCATCCTTGTTAGGGACCGATCACGCCAAATGCACTTTTCCCTTCTAAAACAGAAGTCGCACCATACTGACTTTTTTTTGGTGACAAGAAAAAAAAAGAAGTGCGGTGTGCCTTTAATGTCGCTAGGCAAAGACTGAATCAGATGGGTATTGTGCGAGAGTATTGCTGTTGATATTGGTATAATTTAAATATTTAATAATATTGTGAAATTCAAGATTTGTGAGTCGTACAGCACCGGATGACTCAAAACAGCAACCACAAGTCTCTTCTCCATCTTCAAAAGTCTCCGTAGTATTCTTGACAACACAAAAACTGTAGGCACCTCAACAGAAACCCCGTCTTTGCTTTCAGTTGATTGGAGAATGAAAAGACGCGACAGACCTCACACGTTTTTTTTTTGCTCAGAGTTTACTTTTTTCAACTGCGAGCGCACATCGTGCAACGGCAAAAACAGGAGGAGCAGCAGGCGTTTATAAGCAGCACTCAAAACCCTCGCAGCCATTAGCAAATCATTCAAAAAAGGCTCCTCTCAGCTCAAAAACCTCGTTCGGTGTAATCGACCCCTTAGTGTGCTAGCATCCCTTGCCGATAACAACAAGGCAAATCTCATTCGGTGATCGAGGCAATTAGAACAAAGGAGTTAAATTGGTGCCGTGACCCAGATATGAGTGAGGTTTAGAGGAGTAAGGGGCCGTTTACATATCATGTCTTTTGCACGAGCAAGTTCGTCATTTCCAGTGAAGGCTCACGGCTTGTGCACACATGTGGTGCAATGCACTCGCGTATTCCAGGCACACATAGTTAAAAACATCTAAACTTTTCAGAATGTTGCAAGCACACCGCGAGTCACAAGAACTGACCAAACAGCTTAGAGTGTACACATTTCGGTAGACTAATGACCTCAGACAAACACAAGCTGCATCCCAAATGGAACACTATACACTATGCACCTCTGCACTTACACACTCAACAGCATAGTATTTGTATGTAGTGTCAGCCCAAATACAACACTAACGTTTTTTTTACTAAGAGGAAATTCAAAGCATTTCCCTGATGACGTTTGACGGTTGCCAAATTAGTGAAATAACTGACCAAACTACCAAATAATACCTGCCATGAGTATAACCGCATTCATTATCGGGAGACGCTATAATCACTCTTGAAGGAGAATTTTGCTTTCACAATACAAAATACATAGTTATCCAACATGTGCGCCCGATAGCTCTTCCCCTTCCACTACGTGAGCAAAGTAGCGGCTGATGAGTGCGTGAAGTGTCCAACATTCCACACTTCATTTTAACGGTTGAATAAGAGCTGCGTCCAGGTAATTAAAATGCACTTATTATATTTAGTTTTATTTACACTATTGATACTACAAAATGGCGTAGAATAGTGCATAAGATTGCGATTTGGGACGCACCTACAGAACACCCAAGCAGTGCAGTGCTTTTTAATTTTCTCCATATATAAAACTTGTAGGGCATGTTTGCATGTTCTCCCCATGTTGGCATGGGTTTCCTCTGGGTGCTCCGGTTTCCCCCACAAGTCCAAAGACTTGTGATACAAGTTTTATCATTCATTTATTCATTCATTTTCTTTTCGGCTTAGTCCCTTTGTTATTGAACCGCCAATTTATCCAGCATATGTTTTACGCAGAATATACCCTTCCAGCTGCAACCCATCACTGGGAAACATCCATACACATGAATTCACACACATACAATACAGACAATTTAGCTAACCCAATTCACTTATAGGGCCAGATGGAATCTGCGGATGTTTTTTGCTATTTCTGCAGGGAATTGGGGAATAGCAAATCCAATTAGATCCTCTTTATTTGGTAAACAAAGTAAGTCTCTCATGTAATATATCTACTAAAAGACAGAAAATATTACTGTACAAACTGGATTGTACATAAATCAGATGAACATTTTCATATTAGTCAATAATATTACTGTTCTTAATTAAAAAACTGAATAAATATAGATTCACACAGATTTACTCAAGTAAACAAACATAATTAATGATGGGCTAAAAATCTGCGGAGTTCTGTGGAAAATCTGCGGAATTCTGCAGATTCCGTGTGGGCCTATCTATACCACATGTCTTTGGACTTGTGGGGGAAACTGGAGCACCCAGAAAAAACCCACGCGAATACAGGTAGAACATGCAAACTCCACACAGAAACACCAACAGACCCAGCCGACGCTCGAACCAGCAACCTTCGTGCTATGAGGCTATCATGCTACCCACTGCGCCACCATGCAACCCTTTTCTTAGACAAAGAAACATAAAAAAATGTATTTCTCTGCTGAAAAAAAACTGTTTAAACCAGTCTAGGCTGGTTGGCTGGTTTTAGCTGGTTGTCAAGCCTGGTTTTAGAGGGGTTTTGACCATTTCTGGAAATGGCCAAAAACCCCTTTAAAACCAGGCTGGTCGACCAGCTAATCAGCTTAGGCTGGTTTAAGCTGTTTTTTCAGCAGGGTTTACTTTCAGGTATTATGGAACTACATTGGTTCTTTGCAGTGTGCTATGGTATATCTTTAAATTGGCTTAAAGAACCATGTTAATACTATATACAGACCCATTGGTACTACACTGACCTCAGATACATTAATAATGCAATCATGAAGTACCCTGGCACATTAAAGTGTGATTGTGTTGCTATCTGATAGAATCCTTTTAACTGTATACCATGGTACCACCACAGTACTTTTAAAGGTCAACACAGTACAGTCTCATTCAACCAGTTTCAACAGAGACAAATGAGCCCTGAAATACATAAACTACCCACTTTCCGTTTACTTCTTACTTTCACACATATAAAAATTATGGCCTACATTTTACACAAATAGGAGGTCGTAAATTAAACCGCAGCGGTCAGCTACACAATGAAGTGCTGCCATAGATGTGTTCTTGCCATACACAAACAGTGAACGCTCTGGTACACAGTCAGACGTTTTGTTTTTCTTCATAATTGGGCTGTAGAATAAACACGGAGGTTAGGTTGTGGAGCAGAGACGTCAGATAGTTTACGGAGACTTCATTCATGTATGGTCAAGTCTGATCCAGCCAACAGCTAATAAGTACGACGAACATGGTGTCAAATTGTCAGAGACGTCCAGAGCGGTTGGGTTAATGATACACAGTTCTTGATTTGTGCGAGCTGCTAAATAGTTCGGCTGTTTTAATGGCCTTGTTAGCGTGTCAATGGAAGATCAGTATATCAAATGATGTATAACCTGCCATCTTAGTTATGAAGAGCTAGCACCAGCAAGAATAGGGGAAAAACTGTAAATTTTGTTTAAAAGTGCACTTGGATCAATCTGAATCATAACACATACAGTGGGGGTGCATCCTCTCTCAGCCAGTAAAGATTTAGGTGGACAGTTGTTTGAAACAGGAGAATGCATTCATGAACCTGGAAATTAGCTTGTGCTCTTTGGATAATCTACACCTTTGGGAGGACTGTGAATCTAAAAACACACTCCTATCCTTCTCTCACTCCCCCCGACTTTGTCTATCTCTTGCTTTCCCTCTGGTTTTCCTACAGACACACAGAGACACACACTGCCACAAACACATTCAGACTTTCTTTATATCTCTCTTTCCATTTGCTTTACCCCCCTCACCCATTACCATGACCCTTGTTCTTCCCACTTACTTTCTCTCCATTCTCTCTCTGTCTCTCTCCCTCCCTCCTGCTGCTTTTATCAGTGGTCCTGCTCAGTGTCCTACTGTCATGTCTTGATGTGATTTATGTCATGGGCTGTGAAGTTTACTTATCTCCTCCCCATACACACACACACACACACACATTTTGAGAAGCTGGCTCCCACTTTCTAGGGCTCAGCCAGCCTGTCTCCTCTGCCGCCCAGCACCCAGACCCAGTAGGAGTGAGGGTGCTGGGTGTGTGTGAGAATGTTGATGGCAGCGAGAAGTGTGAAGGTCTAACATTAGATGGGGGCTGTTAGTAGAAAACACACTGTCAAAGATAATGATGTACATTCTAGATTTTATCCCTGATCCAATACTTTCCCTCCCTATCCAGGCCTAACTTATTCTGCCTGTTCCCAGTCACACTCTTACTCTGATTGATCACACTTGGTCCTGACTTGTCTCTTCTTATACTGCCCTATAATTTGTTATACTGACCTGTCCTATCCTGAACTATCTTATATTCGGGACTATCCTACCCTTCCCATACCCTACTATGATCTGTCCTATCGCATCTTATCCTATCCTGTTCTATCCTATACTAGCCTAACCTGTTCTGTCCTTTCCCAATCCTACCCTAATCTTTCATTCCCAGTCCTGAGTTATCTTGTCCTATCATTTTAAATACTATCCTGTATATATTATTATATGGTATATCTTTTATACTGGCCTATACTTTCCCAAACCAACCTTGCCCTGATTTATCTCATCCTATCTTATCTTAATCGATCATGTCTAGTCTTTTCTATACTTGTCTATCTTTTTATTTCCCACTATGGCTCATCCTAGTCTGGTCCCACAAACCTGTGACACTAATAAAACAATTTATTGATCCATATTTAATTTTTCTCTACAGAGAGGTCTCACTCTTTCATACGATGTGAATTTACAGGTCAAAGTTCATTAAGCTTGAACTTTGGATCTGAGCGTCATGCGCAACTGGTTGCATTAACTTACATTTCCAGTCTGGGGCATTCACGTGCATATGGAAAATTATGTCTCGAAATGCACAGTTTGACCTCAGCTTTAGATTTTATATCCACTTGGGTAGTCTCAGTCTAAATGTTTTGCCATCAATCCAGAGGTCTAGGTATATTAAACTAAACCTATCCTATGTTCTGTCTAAGATCATTATATCAGATCCTGGCCTGGCTTGTCCTGGCCTATTATGGAGTAGCTTAGCATATCCGATCCTTATCCTGTTTTATCCTTCAATTATCGGGTACAATTTATCCTATTCTACTATTCCCTGGCCTATTCTATCTTCATAATTCTACCTTTTCCTGATTTATCCTACCCTGTTCTTTCTCATTCATCTCATACTACTATCCCTAATTGAAGGCCTCACAATAGGCCTTATAGGCTCTTGAACAATTTTAGTGCACTGTTTTCACACATTACAGTGTTTGACAGCGATGGATAAGGCGGGTTGTAAATGTGTCACACTGCTTGCATGTACCCCGAAACACAAAGATGGCAGCTGAAAGAGAACAACAGCATAAACTGACAGAAATGATGAGGTGGGCTTCTTGTCTGGTGTGAGACCCTCTTAGGATCTTTCAATTCTCAATATTCAATATATCTGTACCAGCTCTGCTACTCCACTCTCCAGTGTACTCATGGGGCAAGTGCTGTTGTTTTGGATGTTGTTCATTTGTCTGATCCTTGTGGAATGAGGCAAAAACTGGGGATAGGAAATCACATGTCAAAGAAGGTGGAGTTCTAGAATACACAAACTGATTGGGTAATCGGCATGGACCAATGGTAGCTCAAAGGTTTTTAGGAGCCAAATTGAACTCTGGCAAAATGAACTTAAAATAACTCTGTTTTGGCTGGATTTTTTTCGAGATGATGTCATTACCAACCTAGGTTCATTCTAAAAACGTACCACTATATACATTTCTGGAGAGCGCCAAATAGGTTCCAGGAGCTATGTTGTTTTTTTCAAGTTTTTGTTTTCGTGAATCCACCAGAGACTGCTGTGTACCTTTTTTTCAGATCTCAAATTTCTCTCAAAAGTGCCATTTGTGTCTGCTGTTCTCGTGTAAATCTGTCGACTGAATGACTGACTGACCGATAGACTGACCCACCCTCCTTCTTCCCTAAACCCAACCAATAGTGTTTAAAAAAAGCACATATTGACCCACCCACCCACTTCCCTAAACACAACTGTCATTTTTAAAAGCAATCGAAAAAAAGAAAAGCCCTCGCCTGATACCGATACCATGTTTTCAGATTTTACCACATTCTTACCCTGTTATTTACTTGATTATTTTATTTGTTGGCTTCTGTTTTATCTTACCTGCTTTCTGGAACTGTTCTTCGCCGGACTCAGACCCTGCCATCGTGGTCAGTTTTTCTCAGCGTCTGTAATCCGCTGATGTACATGGCGAGCTAACCGGACAAACTGGTAACAGCGGGAAAGCCGTCCATCCGGAGATAAGCGGTCAGCTGGTAAGCACAAAAAGGAACGGCTCCATACTGCCCCGTAGCTTTCGTTTTAATGATGAAATGCAGCCATACATACTTCTGGCTACATAATTCGCGATCTCCAGAAATGTATATAGGACTATGTTTTCAGAATGAGCCTATGTTGGCCATTTCAATTCATTCTTTGATTTTGTTTGAAGTATATCAGGCCTTTTATCATATCCTGCTCCATTCAATAGTTTCATATCCAAATCTCACGTACCCTGCTCTGTCCTATTCAACCTAGTCCAGTCTTGCCAATCTTGGTTCTTTCTTGTCTTCAACTGTTGTCATTCCTCTGGGGACTCAAGATTGGTGTGATGTGCAGGTAACACTCAACCCATGGTTCTCTGTCTTGCCTCACACGTTACGCTATACAATTCCTATCCTGGCCTAACTTTGCCGGATAAATCCTATTCCATCATGATGTGACCATAGTCTGACTTATCAAATGCCATGCAAAAAGATTTGTACCCTTTTCTTCACACAGTTTGGAGTCAAAATCTTTGCTTTTTGACTTATTAGTTTCTGTGAGCAGAATCATCTGGCACCAAATATGTAATTTCCTCCATCCGGTGACTTGCACAGGAACTCACATCAAATCCAGCTCCATTTATGTGTCATTGTTCTGTCTGTAATTTTGAAATACTTTCATCCCAGTGTCTGCTCTGTATGCTTGTGATATTTGTGAGGTGCATGTGTGATTTGTGTGTGCGTGTGTGCATTGGAGAGGTCATCCACATCGCTCGTCTTGATGGCTCTTAGTGCGGACCCTTTGATGTGCTTTTAGAATGGCCATACAGCTCTCTGCTTTACCTCTCGCTTGACAATTGTTTATTAGTTTTGAAACGGCTTTAGTGGACATCAGGCTCTCCACGATGGCGCGTTTGAGGAGAGGACAACTACAACTCACTCGAATTCCTCCTCCCTAGGAGCAGGACGCAGGACAGGGATTCACTGAGACCTTTGGAGGGGAAAAGGGGGACTTGGAAGAGGGGTTGGGAGTTTGAAGGATGGAGGAATGGATGAATGTTTCTGTTGGGGTGAGAGAAAGTTTTAGATGATCGCAGAAGAGCGTAGAAGAGGAAAGAGACAGGGGAGAAGACCACCCTGGTGTTTAAGAGCTCATTGTGTGTGAGATTTATAGCAATAGTCACTGGTTTTGAGAGGTCTTTGAGAGTCCTCTGGAAGTGCTAAGAGAGTGCTGTATAAACGCCTCAAGAGCATTAGGAAAGTGACATATACAGTACCTGGAGGGACAGCATGACAAAGCAGTTTTATAACACTTGTAAAAGGATCATGTAAACATAACGTAAACAAATTTGCAAAGTTCACCTTTGTAGCTGTGTTTCAAAGTTGGTCATTAGGTTGATTATCTAACAGAACATTTGTATATACGTGTATATATAATGTATTGACCTTATTCTTTCACGTACAAGTAGGCACAGCCTTGGTATTTTATTGGCTTGGGATGTCTGGTCCAGCCTGATCTCATGAGAAAACTTAAGTATATTACGTTTTGTCAGTTTAGTGGCTAAATCGTACAAATTCGTACGAGTTCAGTCGTACGAAATTGTACAATTTTAAAAAGGAGGCGTGGCACCTAACCCCACCCCTAAACCCAACCGTCATTGGGGGATGAGCAAATCGTACTAAATTATACGAATTAGATCGTACGAATTCATACAAATTAGCCACTAAATGAAAAAGTTACGAATTGCCGTGAGATTGTGTTGTCTGGTCTCATTCACTTCCATTGATGTTTAGCTGTAAAAAAAAAAAAAAAAAAAAAAGCTCATTATGCTGCTTAATGTTGCAAATCTGCATTTTCTAATTATATTATCTTTATTTTGATCCCAGCAGGTCACAACATCATAAGATGTTAATATTAGGTTAGATTTAGGTCATGACTAGGGCCAGACAGAATCTGCTGACATTTTTTGCAATTTTGTGAAAAATCTGCAGATATATGCAGAATTATTTTGGGAGTATCGTAACTAAAAACGTAATATATGAAATAAAATATAATAGTTTTTTAAATTTTATTTAATATTTACAATGCAAATCCATCTACAGCCACTTATTTGGCAAACAAAGCAAGTCTCTCATATAACAGATCTACTAAAAGACAGAAACTATTACTTTACAAACTGTATTGTAAATAAATCAAATGAACACTTTCATATTAGTCAATCTTATTACAAAATTAGTATTAGTCGAAATTAATTTAAAAACTGAAGAAATATAAATTTACACACTATTACACAAGTAAATAAATAGACTCAAGACTCACTGCAGATTTCTGCGCGTGCAGATTCCGTGTGACCATAGTCAGGACGTCAGGTGACCAAAATTCAATGTCTAGTAAGCGTCTAAGAACAACGTTATTATGACTTCCAATAACGACATCAAATTACGTTAATACATGGGCGTTGCTAGGCCAATTTTAGGGGAGTTGTAGCCCCCCTATATTTCTACTCAGCCCCCCTAAAACTTTTGCGATTAGCTCATAAACTGTAACTAAATTATCGTTTCAGTCTCCTTTAAATTTGATATGAAAACGGTGGAAGAATTCGGCTCCTCCCGGTCTTTTGTTTTTCATTTGATCAGCAAACCACAGCTGTGCAGAGCGAGAGAACAAGGTGTGTGTTTATCGATAAATTGTTATAATATCTGCTTATTTGCAGTTCTTTGCTATAGATATCACTTGTACCCCAATGTCATGGAGGAGCAATCGGGTTTCCCATCTACTGTTCTACTGGTGCTCATCTCATAATCACAGCTTTTTTCTCGAAAAAGTAGCTCTTATCGATTATTTCGCTATTTTAATTTCAAAATTAACTACCAATATAAAACACATTACAGTGAATGTGGCATTAACTATGCCATACAGTCTTGCACAGAAAGGATTAAAAACAGTGACAGAACCCCTTAGTGAATGTACTCATTTGAACTGTCAGAGTTACTGACAGAGATAGAAACATCATGTGTTGTCTTGAATTTAAAAAAATCTTATTATTGTGATTCAGATCATGAAATTTGTGAATTAGCCTGTAGGTGGTTTAAAAATATATATTTAAATTTGCCTTTTAATTAGAGAAGTGGCAGTTTTATTTATTTAATACATGGAAAAAATGTATTTGAATATAGAAAGTGGTTTATAATGCAGTAAACAGGCGTGTTGAACCTATTTGGCTCATTCAGAACTCAAATGGCTATCCCTTTTTTTGCAGTACAGTGGAATAATGCTAGTTTAGCATACAACCCTACCATATTAAATGTTTTGAAGTGTATTACTATTAAATTACTACTTATAAATGCAATATTAAGCTTGTCCTGTGCCTGCAGGCATGTATCTTATACTAATAGTTTTAGTGAAAATAGTTTAGCCATTTACTGCCGTTTATTATTTCTAGCCACTTTCCCATCAACCAATGAATCTGAAGTTGTAACCCAATCGCAGAAAATAGATAACTTCTGCATTGCGAAATAAGACCAATACAACTTATATCTTATACAACTTCTTAAAGTTAAAAAAATTGAAGTGTCTTTAGAGTTTGTGTGAACCAGAAGTTGCTGCAGACTTTTCATTAATGACATATTTCCAACTGAAACAAAACATTATTTTTCCCAAGCCATCAATCTGACGTCATCAGAGAAGGACTGCCTTTATTAACATGGATTAATTGTTGGTTTTATTGCAAGACTCACAATGTGTGCTAGCAAAAAGTATGGTACACTCTCAGAAATAAAGGTACGGGAGCTGCCACTGGGGCAGTACCTTTTCCAAAGGTACATATTTGCACCTAAAGAGTCCACAGTGGTACCACAAAGGTGCATATTAGTGCCCATATGTACCTAAAAAGTACATTTGTGGTACCATTATGGACCCTTCAGGTACTGCCCCAGTGACAGCTCCTGTACCTTTATTTCTGAGAGTGTAAATATTGGTTTAATTCATACTTTAAAACAAGGTGAATTTATCCAAAAAAAAAAAAAAAACAACAACAACACTGATTAGAATATATGTCTTGTGAAAAAAAAATGTTTATTTAACACAATGTTTCTTTTTTGTCTGTTTGTAGGTTTGGTTTATTTTTTAAAACAAATTTCAGACCTTTATGTTGCTTCAGATGTATTTTAACTTTAATTTAACTGGATAGTGATGGTATTTACATATTTCATAGTGATGAAGGTAGATAATGAGTACGTTTTATAGTTTAATCAATGCATTGCTCTTTTCTTTTGAAATCACATGAATTTCATTCTAGACACATTTTAATCCTTAAGCCTAATATAGTTCTTGTGTTTAAAAAAAAAAATCAGCACAATGCTATTATTAATCAAGTCACTCACAGTTGCTATTGCTAAAATTATTACTACAAGTCGGTTTTTTCTTTGTTTTTTCTAAATCAGGAAATCAGTGCGTGACTACATTGCAGCTGCTTCCTCCAGACTGCCATAAAACATGTACAAAGACTTGAGAATATTTTATAATAGTTTGTAACTGTTTACTTCAGTATGATGATTTATTAGCTCTCACTAAACCTTTTTTTATTTAAAATCTCTGTTTAAAGGAGAACCTAGATGTGTAAAGATCAGTTCGGGCTATGATAAATGTTTAAAGCAGCATCTGCAAAACTACAGAATAAATAAAGTCCACAATGTTGCAAATAACTTTTCAAATACAAAAATAAAATGTCAAAATATTGGTAAAATAACGTTTTGTTGTCATTCAACTTAACATATTATGTAAAAACTAAACAACATGCAGTACTTACAAAACAATCTGTACCTATTCAAATGAATTAAAAGTGATCATTATAGTCTGAATTATTGTTGATCAGGAGAACACATGTGGTTTGTGTAAATAATATAGTAGTATAGAGAGTGTGTATCATTTGCTTGTTTTATTTTATTGAGCTTTTCAAGACAGTTTAAAACATTCGGCACACAAAATTATGATGGTTCGTTTGGAAGTGTAGCAAAGATTATTCATTCATCATTCATTCATTTTCTTTTCAGCTTAGTCGCTTTATTAATCAGGGGTCGCCAAAGTGGAATGGACCACCAACTTATCCAGCATATGTTTTGAACAGTGGATACCCTTCCAGCTGTAACACAACACTGGAAAACACCCATACACTCTTGCATTCACACTCATACACTACGGTCAATTAGTTTTTTCAGTTCACCTATAGCGCATGTCTTTGGACTGTTGGGTTAACCGGAGCACCCGGAGGAAACCCACACGAACACAGGGAGAACATGCAAACTCCACAAAGAAACACCAACTGACCCAGCCGGGGCTCAAACCAGCAACCTTCTTGCTGTGAGGTGACAATTCTACCCACTCTGCCACTGTGACACCCGTAACAAAGAGTAATGTATTTTAATTATTTATACAGAATTTATACAATTTATGCAGCAAAAAGTTTTTTGGTCCTATCATTCACCCGGTGCAATAAGTTGCAAGATGTGTTTAGCATGATTTGTTACTATTTTTAGACCAGCACAACCCTAATTTTCACGTTTTGCGCCAAGTTGTTTAAATAGCAAATCTATTTGCAATAATTTGTGTACTGATGGGTGTGCCGGTCTATAAAGGAGGTGTGTTAAGGTGCAATTTTAGAAACTGGAAGAGACTGCGGCGTTGACCAAGTAAAAGCTGATCTAAAGTCCAGCACAGAGTGCTTTAGTTATGCGCCTATACAGGTTCAAACTCTTAATACACAAAGGATGTACAGTACATCAATACACAAATTTATTTACATATGAAAAAAATTAAAGATTAAAATTTTACAAAAATTATTGTTTACTACATAGCTATAAAACACAACCACTATACTGATGGCATTTCATGCCGTTCCACCTTATAGTCTTAAAATGTGAGCAAAATCACCTGTTTTGTCACTTTAGATATTACGCTAGAGAATTATTCAAATACTAGCTCTAAAGTGACGTTGGTGAATTAGTTATGGCTTCTGGTGTTCTGACGTCAGCTGCAGATCATGAATGAATGGCGAAAGAAAGTAGTTCCTCATACAAAAGGATTTTTAGACTCTCCGTGTTTGATTTTCTTTTTTATATACATTATTATGCCATTGAATTGTTGTATAAATGCAATATCACACTCATAGCAGTGCGATATGGCTGTATATCATCAATGGTGGAACACCAGTGTCTCAGGTTTTGGAGATGTATGCATCACCATATGGAGCATAAGAATAGGACATGTGTTTTTATATAACTCACCACACTTCATTATTATTGTTCATTTATTTGTTCTCTGGAAACTCATACTTAATTTAGAAATAGTTTTGAAACAAATCTTTTCACTTAATGAACGAAATTAATTATGTAGGCTAATGGATATCTTCACTGGAGTGCGTACAACACTGTTTCCTTATCCATGAAAGTAAAGGAGTAAAGTGTAAAAGTAAAGTAAAGATAAAGTAAAGAGGCTGAATGGAGGACGCTCATTCTTTATCCTTGCACAGATCTGTTAAACTGTTTGCTCACTAGTGAAGCATTCAGTTTGTCCATTACGTTTTTCAACTTATAAAGTCCGTCATGTAAATCGCAAATGCGCTATGGCACGATGCAGCTGACTCTTAATGGGAAATGAGTCTCTGATTGGTTTAATGCACGTTATGCTCAAAGCACACCCACAACTCATTAAGAAAATAAGCACAACCCTGTCAGACCATGCACCGCAGCGCAAGCCGCATTTTTCTGACAAGAGTGGCACCCAGTGTCGTCTTCTGCTGCTGAAGCTCGTGTTGTGTTGTGCGTTCATTTTGCCATGCAATGCTTTTGCGTCATGCGCTTTAGACTTTGCGCCTAGATTGTTAAAATAGAGGCCATTGTCTGGTTTATAGTCTAAATATCTACATTTAATTAGAAGCGAAAATAAGATAATTTTATGTACCCCATTGGCAGACAATTGTGCTAATCTTAAGGAAAAACTCTTAATTTTGACTTACAGTTGAAGTCAGTATTATTAGCCCCCCTGAATTATTAGCCCTCTGTTTATTTTTTTTTTTATTTCTGTTTAACGTAGAGAAAATTTTGTTCAACACATTTCTAAACATAATAATTTTAATAACTCATTTCTAATAACTGATTTATTTTATCTTTGCCATGATGACAGTAAATAATATTTGACTAGATATTTTTCAAGACACTTCTATACAGCTTAAATGACATTTAAAGGGTTAACTAGGTTAACTAGGTTAATTAGGTTAGGGTAATTAGGCAAGTTATTGTATAATGATGGTTTGTTCTGTAGACTGTTGAAAAAAAAATAGCTTTAAGAGGCTAATTTTTTGACCTTAAAGTGGTTCAAAAAAAATTTGGGAAATATTTAAAAAAAGAAAAAAGAATTCAACGGGGGGCTAATAATTCTGACTTTAACTGTATTTCTTCTAAAGGTGAAAACAAAACTATATGTTTTTACTTGATTCAAGAATCTTTTAGATATTCTGACTAGAAATGAGACAAAGCAAGGTACGAAAAGCTATTCAAAACATCTTGTGAAACTGTATTTATATTGCAATATTTATTGCAGAAAAAAATATTGCAATATCAGATTTTTCCAGTATCTGGCAGCCCTACTCCAAATGGCATTTTAATGAGTGAATTCTGTAAACCACTGTAAAATTTGTATTAATATAATAATTTTTTGCATTTAACAGAAATTTATAGGGAAAATAATTCAAGCTGTATACTGTTAAGATTTTAAAATGACCAAACAAAATTCATTTATAAGTAAAAATTTTTAAGTCTTTGTTAAGTCTCATTATCCTCACTGAAGTAGCGTTATTCTCACAGATGAGTGTTATTTCAAGCTCTATTAAACAGTATTTTAAGGGAATTCAGTGAGGTAATATGACAGATCAGTCTTCCCCTAGATAAACAGTGCTTTATATTGGTTTTAGATTAATAATCCAGATGCAGCTATTTCTCCAGCGCTATAATTTTTCACATCTCTTTCTCAGGAGTCAAAGAGTTACTGAGAGTTCAGTTCATCCGTCTTCTCTCAAATAAAGAGAGACTCCCTGCAAATACGTCTAATCTTCTCTACTGCTCCTTTCATATATGCATCGCTTTTCTCCTCTCTCTCATGTGAGACATGATACATTCACTCCATCAGCTCCAAGTCTTATCGCTGTGTATAAAGGGTAAGAAAACACTGGGATGTTTGGTTTCTAATAGGCCTGTGTGGTGTAATTGGCTAATTGCTTTATTTTTCCTCTGAAGGGTTCTGTGTTTTGTCATAGAGGCAGGAGGCCATAAACACATTTGAGCATCTCTCTCGGTGTCAAGGCATCCTGTGCTCTGATTGGCTGCAGACTGCGCTGGCAGCTCAGCTGATTGGTCGGGCTGAGGATGAATGGCCACTCTGACAGCCAATGGGGCCAGCTGAGGGTGAGCCGGGTGAGATATGGGACGCCGCATTCTTGAGCACTAATCAAATCTTATGAGCTTTCACTGATGGGTATGTGTTATGTTTGTTGATTTCCCTTCATTAGTCTTTGTGCACATTTTTTTGTGCCTGTGATCAATCATGCTCACAGATGCCTGTGTAAATATATAACCTAAAAAAAATCTAGGGTCTTATATTGTATTTTAATTTCATTAAATCACATAACTGCAGTATTTTATGAATGTTATGTTTCCTTTTCAGAATAATTTTTTTTTTTTATATAAGCCAGCACAAATTAGATTTTACTATTATTATGTGTACAGTATTTACACTATACACAGTTGAAGTCAGAATTTTTAGCCCCCCTGAATTATTAACCCCTGTTTATTTTTCCCCCCAATTTCTGTTTAACAGAGAGAAGATTTTTTTCAACACATTTCTAAACATAATAGTTTTAATAACTCATCTCTAATAACTGATTTATTTTATCTTTGCCATGATGACAGTAAATAATATTTGACTAGATATTTTTATATACAGCTTAAAGTGACATTTAAAGGCTTAACTAGGTTAATTAGGTTAACTAGGCAGGTTAGGGTAATTAGTCAAGTTATTGTATAATGATGGTTTGTTCTGTAGACTATCGGGCTAATAGGGGCTAATAATTTTGACCTTAAAAAGGCTTTTAAAAAATGAAAAACTGCTTTTATTCTAGTCGAAATTAAACAAATAAGACTTTCTCCAGAAGAAAAAATATTATCAGACATACTGTGAAAATTTCCTTGCTCTATTAAACATCCTTTGGGAAATATTTAAAAAAGAAAAACTATTTCAAAGGGGGGGCAATAATTCTGATTGTAACTGTATATGTATATATAAATCGGTAAAAACAGACTTGTGCTGACAAATATGAATACACAATATAAAAATGTGCATTCTTAACTGAAAAAAGTTATTAATTATCATGTTTATTGAAATACTGCAGATCAAAAGAATTGATTTGTGTGTTAAGTGACGAAGTGATAAGAAGTGTTTTAGGAAAGCACATTTTTATATTGTGTTTTCGTATTTGTCAGCACAAAATAGTTTTTATGTGTATTTATATGAGCAATATTACATGAGTAACAGTTCGATATGGCTGTACATCGGCACTGGTGGGAGGCGTGTGTTGGCACGAAGCCGTAGGTCAAGTGCCTTCATGTCCCACCATATATTCATATATCGCACTGCTATGAGTGTGATATTGCATTTATACCACAGTTCTATGGCATAATCGTGTATATAAAAAGAAAAATCAAACACGGAAAATTAAACATACATTCCTGATATGAGTCCCATCTCACACTCAATACAACTACAATTACTATGGTATAAATACAGCACTGCAACATACTAAAGAGAGAGATTGACTTAGAATGTCTCTCACCAATTTGATCATGTTTTGATCAGCTGTAGTTATATAAATATGTATAAAATATGTATAAAATACGCAGATCTTTTCTCCTCTAAGTGCTTATTATGCGGACTCTGTCATCTTTTTGTGGATGGACAACGTCAAAAGTTTTTGCTCTGCTCAATGACATGTTGATGGATGCTGACGCGCGGTTTTTTCAGAAATTATAAATATTTAAAATAGGCACTAGCCTTATAAATAAACTGCATAGTTGCAATCTAGACAACCACTCTCTAGCCTAAAAAAAGTCAAAAGCACATGATGTTGTCCTACAGCTGCAATATTTGTCAAACTTTAGTGAGTTTATTGATCTGCTGTCACTCGATGTGGGCGGAGTAACACAAAAGGGTGAGGAGGCTGTACGAGTTCTGATATTGCAGAATATTGCACGGCTATCAGCCAATCAGATTCGAAAACCAGACAAAACTGTTGTATATATATATATACATACATACATGTTTTAGCAGTGATATTGATATGTGTGAATACACAATAGTCACATTGTCAATGTCAATGTACTTTTGAGGCTTTTTAGGTGAGAGTGTTGTTGTTTGGACTGCAACTATGCAGTTCATTTATAAGGACAGTGCCTATTTTAAATATTATATTTCGGAGATACAGTACCATCCATGCCATCTAAGATGGTAACAGAGACCTCATAATAAGCCTTTAGAAGAGAAAAACCCCAGCATAATTTTTAAGTACAGCTGATCAAATCATTATAAAACTGGTAAGTGACTTTTTAAGTCAATGTCTTTATTTTGTATGTTGTAGTGCTGTATTTATGCCTCAGTAATTGTAATGTAATTGGCCACTCTTTGTATAACCCTGAGTAACTTTTTGGTTGGCCATCTGTTTCTAATGAGTCTCCTGTTTTCGTTACTGAAGACTAGTTTAACACAACAGTTATTTGGTAGTGATTGCGATGCTTTGGCTTTTCGGGGTTGCTTATTGGGATATCCCGATTGCAACAGAGAAATACTGAGAAATGTCTCTAGACTGATGGCATTTCTTGCTGTTCAGCCTCATAATCTTAAAATTTGAGCAAAATCACCGGTTTTGTCATCACTTTAGATATTATCATTCAAATACTAGCTCTAAGGTGACATTAGTGAAGTAACAACGGTTTCTGCTGTTTTGATGTTAGCTGCAGATGCGAATGAATGGCGGAAGAAAGCAGTTCCTCATACAAAGGATTTTTGAAACTCTCCGTGTTTGATTTTCTTTTTTATATACGCGATTATATCATCGAACTGTTGTATAAACATAATACCACACTCGTAGCATTGCAATGTGGCTGTATATCGTCACTGGTGGGGGCACTAAGCAACACACGCCTCCCACCAGTGCTGATATACAGCCACATTGCACTGCTACTCATGTGTTATTGCTCATACAGTATATGTTATCTAAATGTTATTTAAATGTTTCACAAATTGTAACAGATTTTTTACAAATTATTAGTTACTCATTTTATATAGTATATTTTGTTGTATCACATCTTTGCACAGTTGAATTTTTATCCACTATTAGCAGTAAAACTTTTTTATCAATAACTTCTGATTACTTTTAGCAATTTGCTATGCATTAAATGTGAGATATGGATAGATGCAGTTTTCAGGTTTTACTGAAGGCTACACTTTAAAAAGTGATTATTTACTTTACTTAAAAAGTGAGTAAACCCATTAGTCAACAAATAATTTTTTACTGTGTATGTTTTATGTTTGCTAATTTACCTTCATTAGCCTTGCATTTTCACATTATGAATCACGTTCATATACTGTACACATATATATCCTCAACAGTTAAGCCAGTGATTGAATCGGTTTGAGTTTTAATGCCTCAACAGATTCGAACACACACACGCACACACATTTAGCAGCAAGCTAATAAAGTTTATATTGAGGAGTTTCTGCGGTCAAAGGTCACTCACTGCCCCCTGTTCATCCTCCCCTCACCACTCCATCTAATGCTCCAACAGGAGTGCTGAAAATACCCCATGATGGATGCAAATCTGAACATTTACCTCCGTCCTCCCCCTTCTTCAGTCTACCTTTCTCTGCTCATCTGACCGTCTCTCGTCATCCCTATTAGTGCAGATGAAGATGGATATGGACAGACTGTTATTTATGGATGGGAATGGAGCTTGGAGCCTCTCTTGCCATTTTGTTGCCATCACTCTTGTCCTGAAAGGGTTCTGGGTATATTTCACATTGTTACCTGCTATTTTTGAACAGCTCTTTTACACTCACCGGCCACTTTATAAGGTACACCTTACTAGTACCAGGTTGGACCCACTTTTGCCTTCAGAACTGCCTTAGTCCTTCGTGGCATAGATTCAATAAGGTACTGGAAATAATCCACAGAGATTTCGGTCCATATTGACATGATAGCATCACGCAGTTGTTGCAGATTTGTCGGCTGCATATCCATGCAAATCTCCCGTTCCACCACATCCTAAAGGTGAGATTGAGATCTGGTGACTGTGGAGGCCATTTGAGTACAGTGAACTCATTGTCATGTTTAAGAAACCAGTCTGAGATGATTCGCGCTTTATGACATGGCATGTTATCCTGCTGGAAGTACACTGTGGTCATAAATGGATGGACATGGTCAGCAACAATACTCTGTCATTGACATGATGCTCAATTGGTACTAATGGACCCAAAGTTTGCCAAGCAAATATCCCCCACACTATTACACCACCACCTCTAGCCTGAACCGTTTATACAAGGAAGGATGGATCCATGTTTTCATGTTGTTGATGCCAAATTCTGACCCTACTATCTGAATGTCGCAGCAGAAATCGAGACTCATCAGACCAGGCAACATTTTTTCCAATCTTCTGTTGTCAAATTTTGGTGAGCCTGTGTGAATTGTAGCCTCAGTTTCCTGTTCATAGCTGACAGGAGTGGCACCCGGTGTGGTCTTCTGCTGCTGTAGCCCGTCTGCCTTAAGGTTGGGCATGTTGTGCCTTCAGAGATACTCTTCTGCATACCTCGGTTGTAACGAGTGGCTATTTGTGTTACTGTTGCCTTTCTGACACTAAAGGCTCCTACACACCAGGACGCTTTTCATTTGCGTTCATCATCAGCGTTTTATGAGACGTCTTTACAGATTCAAACCCCAGCGTCAAGCAGAAGAGTATGTAAAATCACTCCTTGACGTTAGATGGCGCTACACAACTTTAAGCTTCTGACACCCCGCTTATAACGCAGAAGAAGAGGAAGAGAGAAAGTTGACACGCTTGTTGTTAAAGTTACTGGTGACTCGAACTAGCATGGATGGTTCAAGTAGCAGCTCCAGCTCTAGCGATGAAGAAATGATTATTGTTTCCCAGAGCAATAAGCAGCTCCACGTTCATATCGCCTCTGGGCATCTTCTTAAATATGCACTCGCATTGACTGTTTTGCGCTTGAGCACCTCCAAGTGCTGTTTACTTTAACTTCAGCAGCTCTGTGCACGTGAACAAAAGTGCCGATCTGATTGGTGGAGAAGGTTTTGATGTGGCGCATCAAAGCAAAAAACGAGCATGAGGCGTTTTTTTTTTTTTATTGACGCTTTTGCGCCTGCCGTTTTGCGTGTTGGTGTGCACAATCACATTGACCCCCTTTATTTAGTCACGAGGCGTTAAACATTGATGGAAAACGCGAGCAAAAAATGTCTCGGTGTGCTCGGGCCTTTAGATATGCTTGATGCTAATAGCAGGTTTGGCATGCTGTCCCAGGTGAGAACCCTGGGTTTGGAGATAATTGAGCCCAAGGCTCCAGCCTGGTCAATATGCATAAGGGAATCCAAGATCAGGAAGGTCTTGAGAGCTCTCCCTGGTAAAGGGTGGAAAAGGAGGAGATGGGGTGGAAGGGGGGATTCTTCCAAAAAAAAAGATAAGGCAGTAGGGCGAAATCTGTCTATTTATTGTAAGCTTGAAACAATCTGATTGGATGATTACTGATTACGGATGAGAGGCCAGCCACAAAAAGTCATATCACATGCTCCTCTCAAAATTAGTTTGTAAAACTTCACTTGTTCTTTTAAACTGTGATGGTTCATTCATGAACAAGCTTATTATTTTTGTGTTAACTTGTCATGTTTTACATTTTGATTTTACTTAGTTTTACATACTAGTGTATTGTATTAAGTATTTTATCATTTTCACGCATTTACACACTAGGTACCATTATCAGTTTATACATTTCTGCAAAATAAACATTTATTAATAAGGAAATAATAATAATAAATATTAATAATACTTAATTAATTAATAAAACTGAACCCTAAATGGGGAGAATAAACTGCTGTAGTAATAATTTACATTCAGACAGTGATACTAAATCTCACATATTATAGAGAAACAGCAAGTAACGCATTGAATCAAAAAGTAGTAAGACTGAAATACTGTAGTATTTACTGTATAATCATCCCAAGCATATCCCAGTGCTCCAATAAACATTAACATTTAAACATCTTCTGGTTTAGCAAGAAACACACACACACATCTAGTCTTGAGACACTGTGTTTGTGTATTTGTCATGTGTGTAGACATTCTTCCTGGGACACAGGAATCAGGAGGGGGTGGTTTTGTACTTTGTTTTAGTCGACTTCCTCTTTGTGCCACAGAACTTCCTGTGTCTGTTCTGGGACAGGAGATCTACCAGTGCCTCCCACCTCCGAGTCGAAACCAACATGTGCCCGTCTCAACATCATGCTGGACTGTGAGTTATTAGCACCTACACCACTCAACATTCTGTCTGCCTTCACACTGCAGTCACTGAGACTGCTGGAATATTTGACTATAGGGTGTTTCTGTTACACATCTGCCCACTTAGGAGTGTTCAATAGGTATTCTGTGCATTGCAAAATGTGCAAACAAAACCAGGTCAATTCTGAGATTTATTTTATTTTACTTCTCTTTTTCTAGCAAAAAAAAAATACAAAATTTACAAATATAAAACTCAAGATATTTAGCTAAGCTAATAAAGCTACATTATTACAAATACCAATATATTAGGTACATGTGTTATCATTTCATTGTATTATTAATGTATCAGGCAGCATGGTGGCTCAGTGGTTAGCACAGCAAGAAGGTCCTGGCTGAGTCAGTTGGCATTTCTGTGTGGAGTTTGCATCTTCTCCCCGTGTTGGTGTGGGTTTCCTCTGCGTGCTCCTGTTTCGCCCACAGTCCAAAGACATGTGCTATAGGTGAATTGTTTGAACTAAATTGTTCGTAGTGTATGTGTGAATGGGTGCTTATGGGTGTTTCCCAGTACTGGATGAATGAGTGTATGGGTGTTTCCAAGTACTGGGTTGCTGCCGGAAGGGTATCCTTTGCGTGAAACATATGCCAGAATAGTTGATGGTTCATTCCGCTGTGGCGACCTCTGAAATAGAGACTAAGCTGAAGGAAAATTACTGTATCAATAATATTTTATAATATATTTTACAATATGTGTGGTTTATTTATAAAATAATTTCGAGAGGATCATGTGCTTATGATTGCTTGCAGCTGGTCCTGCATTATCCAGTTTATGATTCGCCAATCAGACAATTCTAAGGCCACTATAAATACCCTAAGTTCCATATAACAGCCATCTTCGTTTTGAAGAATCCCCCCTTCCACCCCTACTCCTCCTCCTTTCCTAGATGGGTGGCCTGGTGGCCCAGTGGTTAGCACTGTTGCCTCACAGCAAGAATGTCACTGGTTCCATTCCTTACCAAGCCAGCCGACGTTTTCTGTGCGAAGTTTACACATTCTCCCTGTGCTCACATGGGTTTCCCCCAGGGTTCCCCGGTTTCCTCCCACCGTCCAAAAACATGCAACTTAAGTTAATTGACTAATCCAAATCAGCACCATAGACATGCTCCTAGTAAGTAGTTATCTATTAAGAGCAATCACTATCTGTTCATTAGCTACTACCGCAGGGGAGTTCTCGAGATCTACCTGAGCTCCAATTTCCCTCTCAAGGAAAATATGGTATTACTTCAAGTTTATTAGTTACACCACACTGTAAAAAAACGCAGGGTTCCACAGAATTCATTCACATTGTCCCAACACAAATTAATGAAAGTTAACTTAACAACTTTGTGGATTGAGCATGAAACAATTAAGTAGTTCCCAAAAACTCTCAAGAATTGTGTTTTCAGCTCTTTTTCAGCAATTTTTTTTGAGTGCAGATGACATTTTAACCCTCTATAGGGCATCGTCATTCATAAATGACACTAAGAAAATTCCATTTTCAAAAACACTAATGATATTTAACCAATAAATTTAAATCTTAGTAATATCACATGACATCTCTTTAGCCAATAAAACTAAAAGATAGTTGCCATTTGCTTTATATAATTAGAAAACAGGAACTAAATGAGACATCAGCACACATTAGGTGACATGCTCTAAAGGCAAGATGGTGAGTTCATTTTTAACTATGATTAAATAAGATTTGTGTAATTTTTTATCCACATTTTAGAAAAACAATAACTCAAAATCACAAAAATCTGTGCGTCATGTAAAACTGACAAAGTTGTTCAGTACTAAGTTGAGGCAGTGCAAGTGTTTTTATGTCTGTGTTCTAGGTTGAAGTTGTAGTTAGTTAGTTAGTTAATTAGTTAGTTAGTTAGTTAATTAGTTAGTTAGTTAGTTAATTAGTTACACTACTGTTGTTGAAAAAGACATTTACACTACTTTTTTTTTGTGAAAAGACATTGTTACACTACTGTTTTGATACTTATATGGTTAAAATACAGTTTTTTTGAGACAGTATCTTTTTTTAAACTAAGACAGTGATTGATCTCTTTCTAGACAGGGAAAATGTATTTAAATGTATGAAGTTTCAGACAAGTTTCCAAAAATTATTTACCCTAACGGGACAAAGTCAGTAATAAATGACTGCAAATTAAAACAAAGGTCAAAGATCAGGTGTACAAAGCAAATAAGAAAATGATTTTCGTAATAAATAAATAGAAATAAATAGTAATGATTTTTTAGATGTGATTTCATAATTAGTCCCCTAGAAGATTAAGAGCCATAAAATTAAAACACTTCTTGAAAATTGTATAAACCAAAAGTAATATAGAGATATTTTCCACCAAAAATACCAGTCCTCAAGCACAACCTTTGTCACTTTAGAATGAGGGGCAAACAGAGAACGTCCGGACGGGTGAGATCACCTGTAACCCGCAAAAAACACAGAAATCTCCGTCTGACAGATTAAAAGATTCTAAATCTATGGCACGTCCAAACAAGTGCTCCTAATGATTTAGGATACAGGCTTACATTTGAAATACACATCAAGTGAAATATATCTATTTATGCATACAGTCATTTTCCACCATTAGAAAACGAAGAAACGGTGACTTGTGAATCTCGGTGTTAAGATTACAGTATTCTTTGGGGATCGGAAAGCAAAGCTCGACCCCGGCGCCGTGTCTTTCTTTCCTCTCGCTGGTGTTTGATGTCGCTGTGAACGGGAGACTCTGGGTGGGCTTGGACCGTATATCGCCACTTGGACTGACCGACTGCTCTATCATGATGTTTTCTGGCAACACTACAGACAGACGATCAAGACACGTCCATTCCTTTGCTCCGGAGCAGAACAGAGCCATGGCCTTTTGCTGCTAAACAGCGCTGGTTCTGGTTTCTATCGCTCTCATTCCAGCAAGATTTTAAGACACTCTGTTGAGTTTGAAAGGGGACTCTGCAGGCAAAAACACAGTTTTGTGGTGCACCTGTCAGTTTTGAGATTGTAAGTCTGTTTTTAAGTCTTTAGGATTTAGTCCCTGTGAAATCGAATTGGAAAGTGTTTATTTTACTAGCACACATTTTTATTCCTTATGTGAACAATTAAACTGTGTAAATTAATCCACTGAAACAACCCAGCAGACACACACCGTCATAAGACGGTTAATATTAGGTTAGATTTAGGTTGCCAGCGTCTAAACGCTGGTTTATACTTCTGCATTGAGTGATCGGCATGACCCACGGTGCCTGCCTTGCGCGTAGCCTTGCATTTATACTTCTGCGTGCTGTTTGTCTTGCTTAACAATAACATTTCTGAAGCGCTAGCTGGCAGTAGGCTTTTATGTTCCTTCGAGTTTCTTTGCCGGTATTTATTTTTTTCTAGAGGCTACCTTGATGTAAATGTGATTAAAACTCGCTCATTCAAAGGCAGGAACCGGCGGATGTGCAACAACTTTCCATCTAGAACTACTTCACGGGACTCGACACTTGTAAACACTCACTCCATCAGGCTCATGGCTATCAGCACCACCGCACTCGTCACATCTACCAAACCAACCAATCTCAGAGCTTGCTCTATGCGTCGTTGCGACGTGTAGTTACATTTTTCGAGTGGTGCGCATCAGCATTGGCATCAGCCACAGTGAGGGCTATGCGACCGCGCAAAGGCTATGTCGGACCAAACGTGTGCACGACGCAGAAGTATAAATAAGCTTTAAGGACACCGTTATTTTGATGTCCAATAACGACGTGAAATTACGTTAATATTTATTTTTTATTTTAGGTTGTGTTAGAAAGTAACCAAAATCCAACGTAGAGCCAACATCTTA